>NW_026944922.1:35000-40000 GCF_034702125.1 Engraulis encrasicolus
AAAGTACTGTAGGCCTATGTGCGCTGCGCAGATTAGCTCTGCATACTGTGTCTTCAATGGGGCCACTCTGGTCACCATTCAGGTCACAGACCTGTGTGAACTGTACTTTGGTCATACCAGTAAATGTTGGTTCATTATTTAGTTAATATTCATGAAAAGATCAAATTTGGCAATAGGCAGCACAGTTCCAATGAGCAGCATAGTTGCAATACCTACTCTGGCCACCATCCTACACAGTCCACCTTTAAATATTTATTTAGGGGCTTGGGTGCAGTGAAGAGCTGGACAGGAAACGAGTGGGAGAGAGAGATGGGGGAGGATCTGGAAATGACCTCGGGCCGGAATCGAACCCGGGTCCCCGGTGTAACAGTGCAGTGCCCTACCATCTGAGCCACAGCTGGGGCATTTATGCACAATTTGGCAGGCAAACAGTAGGCTAATGTTAGGGCACAAACTAACTAAGACATTTAATTTCTTACAAGATTTAGCTTTAACATCCCATAGCAAGACTCAGCCCTCTGAACAGCCCTTTACACACAAATGCCAGTGGTAGGCTATCCCTACTGTACATTTCTCCTTTACATTTATTGTATTCATCAGCTATAAACATCAGAGCATGTATAATTACATTCGTTATAAATCAGATGTATTTTTATTTAATATAATTGTGGTGACTATGCATTCTCAGATGGGTTTCAGTGTGGTTGTGTAACCATACAGCATTGTAAGATGTCTTTGTGTTGTGTTTAAAGTTGGACTGTAAATATAGTTGACANATTACAGTTTTTCTTGATTGCTTTGACACAGTTGTCACTCCAAAAAGCACATTTTCATACCAGTTCACGCAACGGGCTAACCAGTGAAAACGATTGTCCAAACACAACATCTTTGTTTGCAAAAGGCTACTATGTTTCCAAAATATTTAACATATGCAATAAAAGCAAACTCTGTCTTCAGTCCAATACACAATGCATAGCAATGTATGAACACTCCCAGTCAGTCATTACACAATGGTCGTAAAAATCCAAAACACGGCTATCATGCTCACACAATTTGCCGATACTTAACACTGTTGTCAATTACAAAACTTTCCAGCCAGTTCCATTGTTGTTTCTTTTACTTAGCCAGCTACTCTGCTTGATCAGGATCTACTGATTGAGAGATCAGCCTGATCTCCAAAAATTCCGTGCTCCTGGACACGGATATTAAGGACACTCAATCCGTGTCCAGGAGCACGGATTTTGCCAAAATTCTGTGCTCCTGGACACGGAATTGTTTTCCGTGATGGGCACATGGAAGTGCTTTCTATATTCCCACAGCACTGTGTTAAGTCTATCATTAGAAAATACATACCAAATGCTAATCCTAAACAAAATAAAGCTACAGAAATTTAAGTTGTGCCCTGACCAAAACATTCCCTAACCTTAACCTGTCATTAAAGACATATTTTTGAGAAATACCTTTTCCAGTTGGTTATCAAATTCATATAATGAATGAAAGAATACTAGCTGTGCCCAGACCAAAACAACCCCTAAACCTAACCTGTCAGTAAGATTTTTTTTTTTTGAGAAAAAAAACTTGAAATTAGAAAAATCCTGAAAAAACACAAGACTGTGGAAACATAGAACTGTGGGAGCACTTCTGTGTGTCCATCACGGAAAATAATTCTGTGTCCAGGAGCACGGAATTTTGGCAAAATCCGTGCTCCTGGACACGGATTTCGTGTCCTTAACATCCGTGTCCAGGAGCACGGAATTTTTGGAGATCATGTTGATTTGCATATCATAAATAACTGAGCTCATGTAAAGTAGTGTGCTGTTGGCTCATACGACTCTGGAGCCTGCGTGTGTTATTACTGTAGGCTATGTAATGGTACAGCAGAGAGGATAGTAGCCACCATGCTAAACCTGCCCCAACAACTCACTATTCAGATTCAAACAGGAAAACAAGCTCTACACCAGTGCAGGGCTGAGTCAAAGAAAAGGCCCTGGCATTCCTGTAATTGACCCCCTGAATTGTGCTCCTCCCTCTGGGGAAAAAAATCAACAGAATCAGCCTCAGAGGGTTTTCAGCCCCCCGGGAAATGCCCTGTATGCAATCCTTTTGATTTAGGATATGACTCGCCATTGAAGGATGGCCATGTTAGGGTTAACTTTTTAGGATCACATGTGATTGACCAGACAACATTGTATCCTGCATGAAATGACCTATTCTCATTTGCAAACTGGATGGTGAATGAAGAATAGTCCCCCACAGTGGTGTAGTCTACTTTTTTGTAGTGGGTATACTGTATATTTGAGCATTTTTGAAGTGGGTATAGGCCTACTGTATATATTTGTGCTATTCTAAATAATGGATCGATCGATTTTAGGTGGGTATACTGAAATCTCTGAAATTTTGAAGTGAGTATACCGGTAATCCATATACCTGCGTTCTACTTAGACTACACTACTGGTCCCCCAAAAATTGCTGTGACTAGACTGAGAGCGGGAAAATGTAATTGTTTTCTCCACGGAGGCGGGGCATCAGCAAAACGTGGGGCCACAAGCACATATTGGAATGCACCCTTTGTGTATGTGCGTGTGTCTGTGTGTGAGATAGGCTGTCCCCTAGTGGAGTAACCAACAGCATGCGGTCGAGAAAAGGCCTGAGTCAGATAGTGGTGCTGTAGTGTTTATTTAAAACAAACAGGTACACACTGGTTCATGTATTTGATATATGTATTATATATTTATGTATTTGAACTTGGGTCATATATTTCCATAAATTACAAACATGCAGTACCTTCATACTTCATACAATCGAAACAATGAAGAAGCCTGTCAGTTAATTTATATTGGTAATATTTCTTTTAAAACAAATAGATGAACATTGGTTCATATTTTCCATCAAATAACAGCACACATACAGTATATGCTGGCGTGCCCATACCAACACACATGCAGCAACAATTGTTCAGTTCATAGTGAAACATTAACTCTGGGCCCATATTTCAGGTTACAGCGTGGGGATATCATAAACAGTCACATTATCTCTGGAGTCCTTTGGCCAGATTGAAGTTGTTGTTCTGCAGGAAGGGTCCAGTTTTCTGGTACGCTTCAGGTTACTTCTTGATCGACTAAGGAGCCAGTGCAGCGTCTGGATTAGTTCAGGTAAGAGCGGCTGACCTAAGAGACAATACAACTGGACACTTCAACTGTCAAATTCTGTTAGTATGAGTGTATTGTGTTGTCCAGATATTAATTTTTAGTTAGTTAGTTTAAGTTAGGCCTACTAGCATTTTAATTGTCAGATTTTGTCAGTATGAGTGTATTTTGTTGTTCAGATATTAATGATATTTTTATTAACCCATTTTCCACGGGAGGATGACTGTCCAGCAGGGTTAAATCAGTAACTAGCATTTTAATTGTCAGATTGTGTGAGTATGAGTTTATTGGGTTGCACAGAAAGTGCTCTGTGTTATTTTATTAACGCATTTCCCATGGGAATAACAGCAGGGTTAAATCAGTAACTAGCATTTTAATTGTCAGATTGTGTCTATTTGAGTGTATTGGGTTGCACAGAAAGTGCTCTGTGTTATTGTTTCCACTGATTGTCATCTGAACGTGTTGCGCTCTTGTTGTGATCCAGGGCTGGGTGCTGGGTTGTTGATATTGTGTGTGGCTGCATAGGCCTACAGTCCAGAACTGTAACTCTCACATGTTGTCTATTTGAATGTCCTGTATTATGCTGTAAAGTGTTCTTTTTTATTGTTTTATCTGGCTACGTACAGTAAATGTTGTGTAAATGTAAATGAGGGAGAGAGAGAGAGAGAGAGAGAGAGATAGATAGATAGATAGAGAGGGAGAGAGAGAGAGATAGAGGGAGAGAGAGAGGCAGGGTGAACACAGGAGAGAGTCAGCACACTGCAGGGGGTACATGGAAAATGTTCATGATAGCTGCCACAATACGCACACGTCGTGTTACTTGCCGTGGTGTTTATTAAGACTTTTCCTTATTACACTGTGTAATATAACTGATGACGTACATCATCCATACATCATCACATTACAGTAGCCTAAGACAAACATTGAGGATACTGAGTACTAGCTACATGTTGTGTTGTACAGCATCAGGGCTACATGTTGTGTTGTTGTAAGCCAGGGCTACATGTTGTGTTGTAAGCCAGGGCTACATGTTGTGTTGTTGTAAGCCAGGGCTACATGTTGTGTTGTACAGCATCAGGGCTACATGTTGTGTTGTACAGCATCAGGGCTACATGTTGTGTTGTAAGCCAGGGCTACATGTTGTGTTGTAAGCCAGGGCTACATGTTGTGTTGTTGTAAGCCAGGGCTACATGTTGTGTTGTTGTAAGCCAGGGCTACATGTTGTGTTGTTGTAAGCCAGGGCTACATGTTGTGTTGTACAGCATCAGGGCTACATGTTGTGTTGTTGTAAGCCAGGGCTACATGTTGTGTTGTTGTAAGCCAGGGCTACATGTTGTGTTGTTGTAAGCCAGGGCTACATGTTGTGTTGTACAGCATCAGGGCTACATGTTGTGTTGTAAGCCAGGGCTACATGTTGTGTTGTAAGCCAGGGCTACATGTTGTGTTGTACAGCATCAGGGCTACATGTTGTGTTTCTGATATTGTGTGAGGCTGCATATTGTAGTTCAGTGCGATAGTTAACTGCAGCGCCACTAGATCTGCTAGAAATGACTGCTGATGGTCTTTACTGGTCTTGGCTGATGGGGCCTAATAGACCTGAAATAGCCTGTTGCCCTTTCACTGTATTGAAGAGTAGTAGACTTACACATATTGTTTACCAAATGCTGTATCATGTTAATTGTCCAGATTTTGCCTGTTTGAGTGTATTATGCTGCACAAAAATTGCTCTGTGGTATTATTTTGTCATCTGCTTACCACGTGAGAGTGAATGTAGGCCAGGGTCTCGAGGGTCGCCTTCTATATAGACCGCTTGCCATGTGAGTTTGAATGTACAGCAGGGTGAAATCAGTAGCA
>NW_026944922.1:47500-77500 GCF_034702125.1 Engraulis encrasicolus
CACTAAATCTGTGTCCAGGAGCACGGATTTTGCCAAAATTCTGTGCTCCTGGACACGGAATTATTTTCCGTGATGGGCACACGGAAGTGCTGTCTATATTCCCACAGCACTGTGTTAAGTCTATCATTAGAAAATACATACCAAATGCTAATCCTAAACAAAATAAAGCTACAGAAATTTAAGTTGTGCCCTGACCAAAACATTCCCTAACCTTAACCTGTCATTAAAGACATATTTTTGAGAAATACCTTTTCCAGTTGGTTATCAAATTCATATAATGAATGAAAGAATACTAGCTGTGCCCAGACCAAAACAACCCGTAATCCCTTTTTGAGAAAAAAAACTTGAAATTAGAAAAATCCTGAAAAAACACAAGACTGTGGAAACATAGAACTGTGGGAGCACTTCTGTGTGTCCATCACGGAAAATAATTCTGTGTCCAGGAGCACGGAATTTTGGCAAAATCCGTGCTCCTGGACACGGATTTCGTGTCCTTAACATCCGTGTCCAGGAGCACGGAATTTTTGGAGATCATGTTGATTTACATATCATAAATAACTGAGCTCATGTAAAGTAGTGTGCTGTTGGCTCATACGACTCTGGAGCCTGCGTGTGTTATTACTGTAGGCTATGTAATGGTACAGCAGAGAGGATAGTAGCCACCATGCTAAACCTGCCCCAACAACTCACTATTCAGATTCAAACAGGAAAACAAGCTCTACACCAGCGCAGGGCTGAGTCAAAGAAAAGGCCCCGGGATTCCTGTAATTGACCCCCTGAATTGTGCTCCTCTCTCTGGGGGGAAAAAATCAACAGAATCGGCCTCAGAGGGTTTTCAGCCCCCCGGGAAATGCCCTGTATGCAATCCTTTTGATTTAGGATATGACTCGCCATTGAAGGATGGCCATGTTAGGGTTAACTTTTTAGGATCACATGTGATTGACCAGACAACATTGTATCCTGCATGAAATGACCTATTCTCATTTGCAAACTGGATGGTGAATGAAGAATAGTCCCCCACAGTGGTGTAGTCTACTTTTTTGTAGTGGGTATACTGTATATTTGAGCATTTTTGAAGTGGGTATACTGTATATATTTGTGCTATTCTAAATAATGGATCAATCGATTTTAGGTGGGTATACTCAAATCTCTGAAATTTTGAAGCGGGTATAATCCGTATACTTGCGTTCTACGTAGACTACACTACTGGTCCCCCAAAAATTGTTGTGGCTAGGCTGACAGCGGGGAAATGTAATTGTTTTCTCCACGGAGGCGGGGCGTCAACAAAACGTGGGGCCACAAGCACATATTGGAATGCACCCTTTGTGTCTGTGCGTGTGTCTGTGTGTGTGATAGACTGCCCCCTAGTGGAGTAACCAACAGCATGCGGTCGAGTCCGACCAATGAAAAGGCCTGAGTCAGATAGTGGTGCTGTAGTGTTTATTTAAAACAAACAGGTACACACTGGTTCATGTATTTGATATATGTATTATATATTTATGTATTTGAACTTGGGTCATATATTTCCATAAATTACAAACATGCAGTACCTTCATACTTCATACAATCGAAACAATGAAGAAGCCTGTCAGTTAATTTATATTGGTAATATTTCTTTTAAAACAAATAGATGAACATTGGTTCATATTTTCCATCAAATAACAGCACACATACAGTATATGCTGGCGTGCCCATACCAACACACATGCAGCAACAATTGTTCAGTTCATAGTGAAACATTAACTCTGGGCCCATATTTCAGGTTACAGCGTGGGGATATCATAAACAGTCACATTATCTCTGGAGTCCTTTGGCCAGATTGAAGTTGTTGTTCTGCAGGAAGGGTCCAGTTTTCTGGTACGCTTCAGGTTACTTCTTGATCGACTAAGGAGCCAGTGCAGCGTCTGGATTAGTTCAGGTAAGAGCGGCTGACCTAAGAGCTACTACAACTGGACACTTCAACTGTCAGATTTTGTTAGTTTGAGTGTAGTTTGTTGTCCAGATATTAATTTTTAGTTAGTTAGTTTAAGTTAGGCCTACTAGCATTTTAATTGTCAGATTTTGTCAGTATGAGTGTATTTTGTTGTCCAGAAACTGTTCTGTTTTATTTTATTAACCCATTTTCCACGGGAGGATGACTGTCCAGCTGGATTAAATCAGAAACTAGCATTTTAGTTGTCAGATTTTGTCAGTATGAGTGTATTGGGTTGCAGAGAAAGTGCTTTGTGTTATTTTATTAACCAATTTGACATGGGAATAACAGCAGGGTTAAATAAGTAACTAGCATTTTAATTGTCAGATTTTGTCTATATGAGTGTATTGGGTTGCACAGAAAGTGTTCTGTGTTATTGTTTCCACTGATTGTCATCTGAACGTGTTGCGCTCTTGTTGTGATCCAGGGCTGGGTGCTGGGTTGTTGATATTGTGTGTGGCTGCATAGGCCTACAGTCCAGAACTGTAACTCTCACATGTTGTCTATTTGAATGTCCTGTATTATGCTGTAAAGTGTTCTTTTTTATTGTTTTATCTGGCTACGTACAGTAAATGTAAATGAGGGAGATAGAGAGGGAGAGAGAGAGAGAGAGAGAGAGAGAGAGAGAGAGAGATAGAGAGGGAGATAGAGAGGGAGAGAGAGAGAGAGGGAGAGGGGGAACAGGGTGAGCACAGGAGAGAGTCAGCACACTGCAGGGGGCACATGGAAAATGTTCATGATAGCTGCCACAATACGCACACGTTGTGTTTCTTGCCGTGGTGTTTATTAAGACTTTTCCTTACTGTGTAATATAACTGATGACGTCCATACATCATGACATTACAGTAGCATAAGACAAGCATTGAAGATACTGAGTACTAGCTACATGTTGTGTTGTACAGCATCAGGGCTACATGTTGTGTTGTTGTAAGCCAGGGCTACATGTTGTGTTGTAAGCCAGGGCTACATGTTGTGTTGTTGTAAGCCAGGGCTACATGTTGTGTTGTACAGCATCAGGGCTACATGTTGTGTTGTACAGCATCAGGGCTACATGTTGTGTTGTAAGCCAGGGCTACATGTTGTGTTGTAAGCCAGGGCTACATGTTGTGTTGTTGTAAGCCAGGGCTACATGTTGTGTTGTTGTAAGCCAGGGCTACATGTTGTGTTGTTGTAAGCCAGGGCTACATGTTGTGTTGTTGTAAGCCAGGGCTACATGTTGTGTTGTACAGCATCAGGGCTACATGTTGTGTTGTTGTAAGCCAGGGCTACATGTTGTGTTGTTGTAAGCCAGGGCTACATGTTGTGTTGTTGTAAGCCAGGGCTACATGTTGTGTTGTACAGCATCAGGGCTACATGTTGTGTTGTAAGCCAGGGCTACATGTTGTGTTGTAAGCCAGGGCTACATGTTGTGTTGTAAGTCAAGGCTACATGTTGTGTTGTTGATAATATTGTGTGAGGCTGCATATTGTAGTGCAGTGTGATAGTTAACTGCAGCGCCACTAGAGCTGTTTCCAGATGTCTAGAAATGACTGCTGATGGTCTTTAATGGTCTTGGCTGATGGGGCCTAATAGACCTGAAATAGGCCTGTTGCCCTTATACCTGTATAGTAGACTTACACATATGCTGTATCATGTTAATTGTCCAGATTCTGTTTGTTTGAGTGTATTATGCTGTACAGAAAGTGCTCTGTGGTATTATTTTGTCATCTGCTTACCACGTGAGAGTGAATGTAGGCCAGGGTCTCGAGGGTCGCCTTCTATATAGACCGCTTGCCATGTGAGTTTGAATGTACAGCAGGGTGAAATCAGTAGCATTGTAATTTGTAATGGTCAGATGTGTCTGTTTGAGTGTATTATGTTGCACAGGAAGTGCTCTGTTGTATTGTGTTGTCAACTGCTGGCCATGTGAGCTTGAATGTGCAGCAGGGTGAAATCAGTAGCATTGTCATTTTGTAATGGTCAGAGTGTGCCTGTTTGAGTGTATTATGCTGCACAGAATGTGGTCTGTGGTATTGTTTTGTCATCTACTTCCCATGTGAGAGTGAATGTAGGCCTACAGCATCAAGGTGAAATTGGGTGATGTGGATTAGTGGTGTGGATCGGCACTGCCCTCATGATCCGATTCGATCACGATTCGGGAGGTAGTAGATCCGATTCGATTCGATTCTATTAGATCCAATCCGATTCGATTCAATTCTACAATGCATTGCAATGCATTACATTTCTACTGAACGCAAAGCAAATGTTCAGCCATGATGAGGAAATACAAGTAGTCAGATACTGAGCAACAATTTATTGGCTGTGTTCTGTATCAGTCTGTATCAGTCTTGCAATGTTTTGAAGTGTTTTTATTTAATTTAACATTCATTTGCTCCCGAAATATCCATGGAAGTAATTGAAACTTTAAAAAATTGCCGGATTGATTCTGGAACTTGCCGGATCTGGATCTGGATTGTCCATGCCCCGGATCGATTCGGATCGCCGAATCGATCATTGTTGACACCACTAATGTGGATACTGTATGAAGTAGTGTGCTAGTATATATACTGTATGATGCTGCATACATGGTGACTGCATGGTAGAGTAGTAGAGCTCATGTGAAGTAGTGTGCTAGTATATATACTGTAGATGCATACATGGTGACTGCGTGGTAGAGTAGCTCATGTGAAGTAGTGTGCTAGTATATATACTGTATGATGCTGCATACATGGTGACTGCAGGGTAGAGTAGTAGAGCTCATGTGAAGTAGTGTGCTAGTATATATACTGTAGATGCATACATGGTGACTGCGTGGTAGAGTAGTAGAGCTCATGTGAAGTAGTGTGCTAGTATATATACTGTAGCTGCATACATGGTGACTGCGTGGTAGAGTAGTAGAGCTCATGTGAAGTATAGTCTAAGCAATGGGTGAAAAAATCGCTCACAAGGTGATACAAGCATGAAAATTGGCACAGGTGTTCATTAGGACATGCTTATCAATATCAGGGGTGGAGGCACTCAAAATTCCATGTTGCATAGCAACGGTTGCTAGGTAAAGCATTTCCCTTAGCAACCAGCATCAATTATGCAGTTTCTAATTGATTTTGTGGTATTAAGGCATATGTACCCTGAGCCATTGTCTTAAAATCACTGTAGCAATGCTGAGAAAGGCTCCATATTACAAATATGCACCCTTTTCCTTACAGTAGCAACCAGCATCAATGAAAACAGGTTCCGAGCAATTATGTGGTATTGTGATGTTTGAATATTGACCGTGTCCTAAAATCACTACATGAATCCTTCAAGAGGTTATACATTAGCAATGTGTGGCAATGTCCCCTTTGATGTAATTTTGTTTCCATTGAAGTCATAGCAATTATGTGAAAATACAATGTACACTTCAATTTACTTTTTGAAGACATAATGTCTCAATATGGCACATGTCTCAGTACACATCAGGCCTGTCTTTATCTTTATACATGAGCCTAGTAAAGCCATCTGACAATTCAGAGGTAAAAAACTGAACATTTTGCAAAGACAAAAAGCATACATGAATACAGTTAGGACAGTGCTGTGTTGTAAATTGTAACCTAGCAAAGTTATTCTTGACATGTCCTGGTAGCCTTTTATTAATCACTATATACGTATAGTGAGTTGGGTGCTACAATATTGAGATACAAACTGGTTTACAAAAAGTTGGGACACTTGGTATTTTGTAAATTAAAACAAAATATTCTTCAATTCATACAAACATTTGATCCATACATAAGATGGAGAGCTGTGCAAAGAGAGGAAAGCTGAAAGGAAAGCAATCCAAGTTGGTTCCTCTACATCAGGACAGTTTTGACCATGGGGTGGCCAGGTTGGGGCCCATTGAAATCCTGCTACTTGGAAATATAACAAGTTCATATTCTGGTTCTGGGCATCCTGTGTGGTGTCCCATTGAGAGCAATGGTATTAGAATAGAATAGAATAGAATAGAATAGAATAGAATAGAATAGAATAGAATAGAATAGAATAGAATAGAATAGAATAGAATAGAACAGAAAGCCTTTATTGTCATTATATTACATTATTACATTACATTGCATTTGGCAGACGCTTTATAACCAAAGCGACTTTCAGAAGAGGACATAATCAAGCCAACATCACAAGCAAATACAAAGTGCACAGGAGATATACAGAACAACAAGTGCAATTACAAAGAGGGGTTAGTTTTTTTTTTTTTTTTTAATAAAGAGGAAATAACGAGAACACACACACACAAACACACACTCACAAACTAAACTAAACATCATGTCAGGATTCTGCCCTGGGGCAAGGCCAGTTCAATCATTAGTCTAGTAGATTCTGAGATTTGAGCTTTAATACAAGGTGCATGGTCCTTTATACTGTAGATGAATACATTCCAGTAAGTGTAAGTTCAGTTTAGTGACAGCTTTGGGGAAGAATATTCATTTCAAACTAGGCTAGTCTATGTGGTGCTGAGCGGTCAGTGTGGTGTCCCATTGATATTACTGTAATATAGCATAAGCATATAGCATAAGCATATCTCATCATGCATGCAAACTTACTCACAATACATTCAGACTATTAGCTGTGGAACTCAGACTGTGAACACTATGGAAACCAATTTCAGTCTTTTGCCA
This sequence comes from Engraulis encrasicolus, assembly GCF_034702125.1. Lineage (NCBI taxonomy): Eukaryota > Metazoa > Chordata > Actinopteri > Clupeiformes > Engraulidae > Engraulis > Engraulis encrasicolus. The sequence goes on from NW_026944922.1 coordinate 54,101, forward strand.
TAGCTGATGTTTGTGAATCTGGCAAAATGGTGAGGGTTTTGGGAAGAATGTGTGTGGTCTTTAAACACCTTCATCTATGACTGGGTTACTCTTGAACAATGCTCAAGGAACATTTCACTCCTCATCAGGATTGTACAGGTAGCTGTTAATACCTGCTGGGCATTGCTGCCTGTCGCACCTCCTCCGGTGCCCATGGGTCAGTGAGAGAGAAAATAAGACTTGTGACACAAACATCTTTATTGTATCAATTACTAGACAAACATAGGGAATACACATTCATAATGCATAAGTATCATCTTCAGTTCTTTAGGTAGGGTATAGTGAGGATTCATATATTTCTCTACAGTTGTTAATGTCACACCTCCCTAAGAGATGGTCAAGGTGTGAGTTCTGTGATTCTATCTCAAGGAGGCTTCCAAACAGTTGCGATCCAATGACTCCCACTCACCAAGGCTATCCTGCCTCAGCATATCAAGAGGGCAGTTGGCTATTGCTATGCAGGCATGTAGTGTCGTATCAGCAGTTGTCCTCTCTGGCTGAGTGGGGATGGACTGGCTCAGCACGGTGGAAGGTTCTTTGGTCAAATTTGCCTAAAGCCAGTGCAAATTGTCCAGAGTTGATGACGTGTTCTTGATAGAGCCGATGTCAAGACTATGTGTTTATGCGCATCTCAAATGCACTGACTACACAAAGCTGACTATGAGAAAACAATGCCTTTGGCAGTGAAATTCTGCCAATTGAAAATGTTTAAATTCTGTCTAGCTATAGTCGATAGTAATCGATAGTAGAAATATTATAGCCTAGTGTTATATAGAAATGAAAGGTTTGGTACTTTTAACTTTGTAAATACAATATACACTCAGTAGAGGGGTGTAATATTATTAACCTGACCAGTATAGAGAGAAACACATGTCTTTGCATTCCAAATACTATCTGTTGTTTTGAATGTAACTTATCTTTAACTTGACATTAGGCCCTTTAGGTTGAAAGAATTTTACAGTCATCCTAAAGATATTAGTCCATTTAGTTTTGGATATAATAATGAATAATACTGGGGAAAGCATGACGATCACTGTCAGATGACACTTCTCAACACAGTACGTATGGTATTATGTACTATACTGTATGTATTCTTTCTTCCTGATTTTTTTTGCCTGGTCAGTTGGCAGTATTTGGTACATGTATATAAAGATAGGCCTAGAGACATTTGTAAAGCCTGTTTCACTTGACATGATTTTAAAAAGACATTATCATTTAACATGGAATTATTCGCATAATAACAATGGTTTTGGGTGGATAAAATTACATCATAAGGGGTCATTATGGTACAGTATATCACGAAAGTGAATACACCCCTCACAGTTTTGCAGATTTTTGAGTATATCTTTTCATAGGAAAGCATTTCAAAAATGTAACATTGACACAATGATTAGTGACCTTTTAACAACATATTTAACCGCTTAAATTTCTTGTTCACTCAGAAAAAAACTAAATACAGCCATTAATGTTTTAACATGTACTCACAAAAGTGAGTACACCCCAGATTCAAATCCGGTAGAGAAGGGGCGGTAACACTTTACTTTACGGATCGCTAATAAGGTGTTAATTTCATAGTAATTTCTCAGTAATTTCAGTCTAATTTCATGGTAATAACTGCTTGTTATTAGTAATAACAGCAAAATAACCATATGGTTTCCAGTGCAATTACACTATAATTTCTCATTAATAACAGCAAAAATAACCATACAGTTTCCAATGCAATTATGCTGTAGTTTCTAGTTAATAGTAGGCTAATGGAAACAGCTACTGTGTCATCATAGTAGTTAGGTGGTAGGTATGCCAGTAACTAAACGGTATCAGCCGAAGTAGTTTCATACTAATTAGGCTACATCAGGGCCGTAATGTGCAAAATTTCCTCTTCCTATGTTATTGCATAGAAACGACCACCCAAGCATCCTTGTATTATTTCTGCTTAATTACCTTGTAAACAATTGAGTAGTTATATGGAAATAAGATAGAATCAGGGCCGTAAAATGCATTATCACCTATTCCACTCAATTTTATGGAAATTACATATTTTCATGGTCTTAAAATGTCTTATTTCTTATTTCCACTCAATTACTTAGTTATTATCATTTTTAATACAATAAAGACTAGCCTACTATGAAGTGATTCAAGTACACAGACAAACACATTGTGTGCAAAACTTTATTTATTTTTCCAATCAGTTATGAGATTCATGTTCACTGATGTGAGGTTGTCAATCTGCCACCATCCAGAGGAAGTCCTGTGAACACAAACAAACAAACAGAGAAGTCAACTGCAAGACCGGTTTCACCACGTTTATTTTTTTATGTTATCAATTCACCATCGCTAAATTTGCTTCTGAAATGCAGTACCATGTTAAATGCACGTTGTAAACCTTCCTCAGGCTGACAACATAGCTGATTTACAAAGGCAAACTCTAGCTAGCACCTAGCTTCAGTCATTGAAAACATGGTGGGCAGAGCTAGCTAGTGGTTTCCATTGTAAAGGTACTTCTGTATGCCGTTTCATTTCCAGAACAAACATAAACCTAACACTAACTCATAAAACATGTTTGCATAAGGCTAAAGTAATTCGACGATTGAAGGTGTGCACAATGCTGTGTGGACTATTATAACATTGTAATAAGTGGACCGCAACACCAGTGTGGATCTCCGTGTAGAACTGTATTTTATTCTGAGACTTCCCTACCTGAGTACAGCATATGTATCCTAATTCTAGCGAGCCACCTAGTGGCGTGACATTCCATTACATCCCCCCCTTTTAGCTGTTTACCATATCCCCTTAAGTCCTTCACATTAATTCTATTAATTGCATTAACTTATCATTTAACTCCAACAGTAAGGAATATGGCTAATGATAACAAGCTACACTGTCTCTACTGTGAGCTTACATTTTCTTCTTTCTTCTATTTCAAAACAAAACATTTCTTTCTCTTTTCCTAAAACAGAATATCATTCTCTTTTCATTTATATTCAAAACATAACTCTTTTTTTTCCTACCTTGAAGGGCAGGGTAGACTGCCTGACCCTTCGGGCGCTGCTGTAGGGGTTTATTCTGCCCTGTTCACAGCAGGCCACTAAAGTAAGTGTTACCAGTTCAGTCTTTCAGGTGGACGGGAGACTCGCCCCGATCTGGTCACAGTCACATCAGAGCTGGACTGCTCTGGCTCTGGCTCTGGATCAGGCTGGTCCGGTTCTGGAAGAGCGGTGAGCTGGGCTCGGTTTCTTCTCAGGGTCCCCGACTCTGTCTCCACGTTGTACGACCTTGGAGTCGTTGATGATGACTGGACTGTCCCGGTGGTCTTTGCTGAACGGATCCACACTCTTTGTCCTGGCTCGAGTGTGGGCAGCTCTCTTGCTCTGTGTCTCGCTCCATACGCTTTCCTTTGATTCTCTTTCAAACTTGCATCTTTCTTTCTAAAAGCTTGGAGGTCTGGCCACTTTGGTTTGAGAGTCTGTGGAGGGACTGGAACTGTCGATCGCAATCTTCTCCCCATCAGGAGCTCTGCTGGTGAGGCTCCATGAGCTAGCGGAGTTGTTCTGTAAGCCAGGAGAGCTCTTTGGTGATCTTGGTTTTTGCTCAGTATCTGTTTCACTGTTCTCACAGCTCTCTCCGCTTCGCCATTACTTTGCGGATAGCGGGGGCTGCTTGTCACATGTTCAAAGTCGAATTCGCGAGCAAATTCGGCAAACTCTGCAGAGGCCAGCTGGGGCCCGTTGTCAGTCACTAGGACCTCAGGGATGCCGAACCTTGCGAAGATCACTTTGAGTCTCTCGACTGTGGTCGCTGTTGTAAGCGTTGGCAGGTTGGCTACTTCAATGTATCTGGAGAAATAGTCAACGACTACTAGATAGTGGCTCCTCCCCCACTGGAAGAGGTCAGCTGCCACTCTTTGCCATGGCCTAGCAGGTAAAGGGGTTGTGAGAAGTGGCTCTGTACGATAGCTGGAGTACTGGCTACATACCTCGCATCTCCCCACGATCTCTTTGATCTCCCTCGTTAAGCCTGGCCACCATATGGACTGTTGTGCTCTGGCGAAGCACTTTGTCATGCCCTGGTGTCCATGGTGGATTCTCTCTAGCATGTCTTTTTGCATTGGCGCTGGGATGACTATTCTTTCCCCCTTTAGGAGAAGGCCGTTAGCCACATGGATGTCAGTCCTGTACTGCCAATACTGGAGCAGGTTCTCTGGAACTGCTTGTCTGTGTAGAGGCCACCCTTTTTCTGTGTATGCTCGGAGTTGTTTCATTGTCGCATCTGTGTTCTGTATGTTTTTGATTTCCTCCAGTTTTGTTTTTGTTGCAGGTAAGTGTTCCACAATGTAGTCGATGTAGACCTGACACTCTCTTTCCAGGCTGTCGCTCTCGGTGCTGCTCTCTGGTCCGAGTGTCGCTCTTGACAGCGTGTCTGCAACTACCAACTGTTTTCCTGGTACGTGGAAGATCTTGTACCTGAATCTCATCATTCTCAGTCTGAATCTGAGTATGCGTGGAGGCAAGTCATCCAGTGGTCGGCTACCTAACAATGATATGAGAGGCTTGTGATCTGTACGTACCATGAAGTCCAGTCCCAGGAGATAGGCGCTCAGGCGTTCACACGCCCAGGTCACGGCGAGAGCCTCTTTCTCGATTTGAGCGTATCGAGTCTCTGTGGGTGTCAGGCTTCTGGATATGTACACCACTGGTCTGAATTCTCCACCTGGCTGTCGCTGCATCAGCACCCCTCCCAGGCCATATGATGATGCGTCAGCTGACACCAGTGTTTCTCTTCTTGAGCTGTATTGTGCCAGAACAGCTGGAGAGCTTAGCTCTTTCTTCACAGCCTCGAAAGCTGTCCTCTGCTGCGCGTCCCAGGTCCACACACTGTCGTTACGAAGCAGGTCTCTGAGGGGCTTTGTGAGATTGGGAAGGTGAGGGGAAAACTTGCAGACGTAGTTCACCATCCCCATGAAGCGTCTCACCCCTTCAACGTTCTCTGGTTCGGGCATGTTAAGAATGGCTTTTATTTTGTTTGGGTCAGCCTCGATCCCGTTGGCGCTTACTTTATGCCCTAGGAATTTCACTTCCCTCACACTGAACTCACATTTTTCATTTAAGGTCATACCTGCATCCTGTAGCTTCCTGAGGACTTCGCACAGTCTGTTGTCATGCTCAGCCTGATCTTTGCCAAACACCAATATATCATCGGCATGGCAGAGTGTCCCTGGTGTGCCGGCAACAATTTGGGACATTCTGAGCTGAAAATGTTCCGGCGCTGAAGATATCCCGAATGGGAGTCTCCTGAAACAATATCGCCCAAATGGCGTAATGAAGGTTGTCAAGGGCTCTGATTCTTCATGTAGGGGAATTTGCCAAAACCCCGCTGTGGCGTCTAATTTTGAGAAGACGACGGCTCCATCTAGGTTTGCCAGGGTGTCATCCACGGCAGGGAGTATGTGCCTCTCTCGACGCACACTCTCATTGAGCCTCGTCAGGTCAACGCAGATCCGGATGTTTCCACTAGGCTTGGGGACAACCACCATTCCTGCACACCACTCTGTTGGTTCTTGGATTTTTCTTATTACGCCCATGTGTTCCATTCTCTGGAGTTCTGCTTTAACTTTGTCCACTAGGGGCAGGGCTACGCGTCTAGGAGCTGACAAGGCGTATGGCATCGCTCCCTCAGCTAACTCTATCTTGTAGCTACCCTGCAGCTTCCCTAAGCCAGAGAATACTTTTGGGAACATCTGTTTGAATTTGTCATCTGGTGCATGCACTGCAGCTATCTGCTGCAACAGAGGTAAGCTCTGTATGGCTGGAAGCCCTAGTAGTGGCATCACTAAATCCTTAACAACAAACACTTCTTGTTCTGTTTTCTTTTTGCGCTTTTTCAGGGAGGCTCTGAATGTGCCCAGCACGGTCAGTGGCTGGTTGTTGGGGCCACAGATCTTCCTCTGTGCCTTCTGCAAATCACCGTCTCTGGCTTTGCAGTACATGGAGTCTGGTATTGCAGTGACTGCCGCCCCTGTGTCCAACTTAAAGTTGATCAGATCTCCATTCATTTCTATATCATCTTTCCAGATATCTTTCTGATCTGTCTCTATTGCTCCCAAGAATGCACATTCAGCAGCTGTGTCACACATTTCTTCTATGGCCTCAACTCGCCCTGTCCTACAGACTGCAGCATAATGGCCTTTCTTTCTGCATTTTCTGCACTCTGCTTCTCTCGCGGGACATTGTTTCCATGCATGTTGAGGACTGCGCCCGCATCTTTTGCACGTTTCTGCTTTCTGCGTCGCGTTGCTTTGTGTTTGCTTCCACACTTTAGGTTTCGCGGGTTTTCTCCCCACTATAGCATCCACATTGCCTTCCCTCATGTCTGTTTTTTCACGTCGGATCAAAGGCTGTTGTTTTTTCACTTCTTCGGTTTGTTTTACTTGTGTCACCGTGCTTTCTAAAGTGAGCTTTGAGTCTAACTGTAGTCTTTGGGACAATTTGGCGTCTCTAATCCCAACTACGATCCGGTCTCTTATCATCTCTTCACGCAGCACGCCATATTTGCAGTGCTCCGAGAGTCTGTACACATCCGTGATAAAGTTATCGACGGTTTCGCCAGGTTGCTGATATCTGCTGTTAAATCTGGCTCTCTCATAAATGACATTATGTTTGCCAATAAAATGCTCACCTAAAGCTTTGGTCACTTCGGCATATTCCTTCCTTTTGTCATCATCCTCCCACTGTACAGAGTTCATAACGTCATCACTTTTCTCACCCATTATGTAGAGCAGCGAGTTGATCTGATACTCTTCATCTTTCTCTGATAACCCCGATGCTAACCTGGAGTCCGTTTCTCGATTCTTGCCTTTGCTAACCGTCTTAAGTCGGTCTTGAGTTGGTCGTAAGTTGTTCTTGAGTTGGTCTTAAGTTGCTCTTGAGTTGATCTTAAGTTGGTCTTACGTTGGTCTTTAGACGCAAGACCGACCGAAGTCGCGACCAACCTTTGGACGTACGTACGTACGTTCTCAGACGAGGAAGTCTTCGGAAATGCTTGGAGTGTCTCGCCTCAGCTCGGCTGCATTGGTCGCAAACAAAGTAGTGACGGCGTCATGATTCGCGTGGCTGTCAGATACAATAATTACAACGCTATCAAAGTCCACAAATCTTTGTCAACACAACCGTGCCCTCAAAACCATCTCTCTTCGACAACATAAACCAAATAATGCATTACATGTCACAATGTCTTATATTTTATTCCGGTTTTGCTAAATCAATTTACGATAAGTCTTCAGTAGGCTACTTCTCTCAGAAACCGGTGGTTGGTGGATGAGTGGTTGTCATGCCTTGCCGGAGGGTAATAGCAATGATTCTAGACCCGAAGGGATAAATGTAGCCTATGCATGGACTTTTAAATCTCTAACATCCATAATATTCTCCTCTGAGTCCGCTTCAGTTCTAATTTTCACAATATGTTGTCGTATTGGGAAACAAAGAACCCACGCGCGCACAACATGGTCGGATTGCACACACACATTAATTAAACTTTTCTGTCTATATTACCCTACACGAACTCCAACCCACGTACATCGCAACCCTGGACAAAATGCAGCTTTATGAAATAATGGGAGGATAGCTTACTCTGAAAGGCATGCGAGATCACATTGGGATCATTTTACTTTGCACATTTAGCCTACTTTACGCGGCCACCTGGTTACTCTGCGGGAGGCAGAGGGTTGAGAATATGGACACACACGCGCGCGCGCGCGCGCACGTACACGCACACGCACACGCACACACACACACACACTTGTCGCGCTGTCTTTGGGTCTCTGTTGTGGGTCAAATATATGTCTAACCGTTGTTACCCATATCTCTAACTTGAAGTGACTCAATGCGCTTGCTGGAGAAAGCTCAGTCTTACTGTAGTTGATCAGATGTAGGCTATTTTTAAGCTTAAACTCTGTAAACCCAAAGGGATGCCTTCGGGCTGGCCTCTGACACTGCCAACACCCGAACGCATGTAGAAGAACTCTAAGTGCGAGACAACAGCGAGGTCCTTCCCCACGCAGAGTGGACAGTTCAATGATGTTTGAAATGATAACTGAAAGGAATCGATCATTCTAAAATCTATATTTGGTTGCTTATGTCGTCTTCCTGCCTGCACGCCCTTACGCGCAAAATAGGCTACAAGAAAAACAATTGCCATTATGACCTTTACGCGTAAAGATGTGCAGGAAGGGATGATGCACGGAGGGTCCGTCAAACACAGTACACATGACATCTCCATGAAAGTCGTTAAATACTTGTCAACGCAATCATGTCACCGAAATCCATCCCCAATAACCAAATGTCGGTCTACATATCACTGTAGCATAATCACTCCAAATAACACAGAAATGGTCGGTGAAAATGTGATGGCATGTATACTATCCTAATTCTCACTTGCTGGTGGTAACTGGTAGCATATCCATTTCGGCTGAATTTTAAATTAAGCGCAGGTGCCTTATCTGCACAACAGTATATCCAGTATATCCACTTCCACTCATCTATCACTCTCTCTCTCTCTCTCTCTCTCTCTCTCTCTCTCTCTCTCTCTCTCTCTCTCTCTCTCTCTCTCTCTCTCTCTCTCACACACACACACACACACTGTGTGTGTGTGTGTGTGTGTGTGTGCATCCAGGCTGGCGCGCGCGCAATTCGGGCATATTCGCAACTCTCTGCCTCCTCTCCCTGGTGCGCAGTGACAGTGGACCGTGTGGCTGACGCCATTGCGAAGTTATTTGGCGCGATGTTATTGTGCAGTGATATGTACAGCGACATTTGGTTATTGGGTGGATTTTGGGGGCATGATTGTCTTCACAGGTATTTAACGACTTTCATAAAGATGTCATGTGTAGCCTACTGTGTTTGACGCACCTTTCAATCTTCCTGCACATCTTCAGGCACAATGCTCTTAATGGCAATTATTTTTCTTGTGGCCTACGTTGGACGTAAGGACTTGCTGGCAGGAAGACGGCATACACAACCAAATATATTTAAAATTGTCTAATCATTGGACATTTTGTGTGGTAAAAGTTAGACGCTTGTGCACTTGGTGGCAGTAATCAATCACATGTCACTTGAACTCTGCCTGAACTTGCCCCAAGACGCTGAAATGTCAGGAGCAAGAACAACTTAAGAACAACTTAAGAACAACTTAAGACCAACTCAAGACCAAGCCGGAAGACTGTCTTACGAGCGACTTAAGACCTTGGTTACAACGTTGGTCTTAAGAACGAACAAAATGGCTAACGTCGTTAGCAAAGGCACTGTCGAGAAACGACCCCCTGAATCGCTCGAAACGTCGTAGCCACTGAGTCCAACTGTTTGGCTCGTCGAAGTTAAAACTGCCCGGCGGTGGAATCGTAAAGATTTGATCCATTATCCTCGTTCCTCCCTTCACTCGTAGCGAGTAAACGAGTTAGTAACTTGCTTGCTTCTCCGTAAGCTAGCTTGCTTCACTACTGGTGTAGTCACACTTTTCACTGACGAGATAAAAGCTTTTCTTTTCCTCTTAATCTCACCTCCGTCGCTCTGACGACTCTTTCCTCTTTCGGATACTTATCACCATCTTCTGACACCATGCACAATGCTGTGTGGACTACTATAACATTGTAATAAGTGGACCGCAACACCAGTGTGGATCTCCGTGTAGAACTGTATTTTATTCTGCGACGTCCCTACCTGAGTACAGCATATGTATCCTAATTCTAGCGAGCCACCTAGTGGCGTGACATTCCATTACAGATGAAGTCAACATCAAGACCATTTTAGCTCACCTTGAAAGTTACCCTGGTTGCTGCCTGCGTGCGAAAGCACTGTGTGGTGCGTCTCAAACTCCACCCTTGTGTGTCAGGGTACTCAATTAAACAACGTCAGCGTCTCTGAGCCATACTGCAAGCAGAGCGGGCAGCGTACAACTAGAACGAGTGTGCTTGAAGTACAGAAGTATACTGATTGGGACGCTCCTGTTCTGCAGTAACCAAACTTTCGTTGCCTAGCAACAACAGGACTCGCCGCCGGCCCGCCACCGCGAGCTAGTTCAACTTCAGTGCAGCAGAGCCAGGCAAGGTAAGCTTCCTGACAACGAACTTTTAATGTAGTTCTAGCTTTAACCTGCTTTCATTTTGTCTCTGAGCATTGAAGGATTTTAACTGTATACATTGCAAACACGTCTTATCAGCCGTGTTTGTGCTGAAATGGCATAGCCTACAGAGGTACATGGACCACTAGTTCTAGCTAGCTCTGCCCACCATGTTTTCAATGACTGAAGCTAGGTGCTAGCTAGAGTTTGCCTTTGTAAATCAGCAACGATGTCAGCCTGAGGAAGGTTTACAACGTGCATTTAACATGGTACTGCATTTCAGAAGCAAATTTAGCGATGGTGAATTGATAACATAAAAAAATAAACGTGGTGAAACCGGTCTTGCAGTTGACTTCTCTGTTTGTTTGTTTGTGTTCACAGGACTTCCTCTGGATGGTGGCAGATTGACAACCTCACATCAGTGAACATGAATCTCATAACTGATTTTTGCACACAATGTGTTTATCTGTGTACTTGAATCACTTCATAGTAGGCTAGTCTATATTGTATTAAAAATGATAATAACTAAGTAATTGAGTGGAAATAAGAAATAAGACATTTTAAGACCATGAAAATATGTAATTTCCATAAAATTGAGTGGAATAGGTGATAATGCATTTTACGGCCCTGATTCTATCTTATTTCCATATAACTACTCAATTGTTTACAAGGTAATTAAGCAGAAATAATACAAGGATGCTTGGGTGGTCGTTTCTATGCAATAACATAGGAAGAGGAAATTTTGCACATTACGGCCCTGATGTAGCCTAATTAGTATGAAACTACTTCGGCTGATACCGTTTAGTTACTGGCATACCTACCACCTAACTACTATGATGACACAGTAGCTGTTTCCATTAGCCTACTATTAACTAGAAACTACAGCATAATTGCACTGCAAACTGTATGGTTATTTTTGCTGTTATTGAGTAGAAATTATAGTGTAATTGCACTGGAAACCATATGGTTATTTTGCTGTTATTACTAATAACAAGCAGTTATTACCATGAAATTAGACTGAAATTACTGAGAAATTAGTATGAAATTAACACCTTATTAGCGATCCGTAAAGTAAAGTGTTACCGAAGGGGCTATGTTGGCTCGAATCGTCTCGAAATGAAACGAAATGAAAAGGGATGACAAGGGAGGTCATCAGTGTGCGTTTCAACCTTTCTTTGCATTGAACTTTTAAATTTTGCCTTAAATAGATTGGTGTGAGATTTGAATGCAATCCTATGGAGAATATCATGATCTGCTTCAGTAGTCACAGTGCATGTTGACATGTATGTTTCTTTTAGGTGTATTTCAGATTGCCAATGTTGACAGCATTCATGCATCCCCAAACCATGTCAGTCCCACTACCATGCTTGGCTTATGAGAGGATACACCTTTTTTGTAAAACTCACTTGTTTACCACCACACATGCTTGACACCATCTAAAGCAAATTTGTTTATCTTGGTCTCTTCAGACCACACGACATGGTTCCAGTGATCCATATCCTTGGTCTGTTCATCTCTCTTGAGACCAAGATAAACAAATTTGCTTTAGATGGTGTCAAGCATGTGTGGTGGTAAACAAGTGAGTTTTACAAAAAGGTGTATCCTCTCATAAGCCAAGCATGGTAGTGGGACTGACATGGTTTGGGGATGCATGAATGCTTTCAACATTGGCAATCTGAAATACACCTAAAAGAAACATACATGTCAACATGCACTGTGACTACTGAAGCAGATCATGATATTCTCCATAGGATTGCATTCAAAACTCACACCAATCTATTTAAGCCAGATGCAGACTCAAAATGTAAAAGTTCAATGCAAAGAAAGGTTGAAACGCACACTGATGACCTCCCTTGTCATCCCTTTTCATTTCGAGACGATTCGAGCCAACACGGCCCCTTCTCTACCGGATTTTAATCTGGGGTGTACTCACTTTTGTGAGTACATGTTCAAACATTAATGGCTGTATTTTGTTTTTTTCTGAGTGAACAAGAAATTTAAGTGGTTAAATATGTTGTTAAAAGGTCACTAATCATTGTGTCAAAGTGAAATTTCTGTAATGCTTTCCTGTGAAAAGATATACTCAAAAATCTGCAAAACTGTGAGGGGTGTATTCACTTTCGTGATATACTGTACATATTTGCCATATAACTTTTTGAAGTATTGCTACAGTGATTTTAGGACAATGTCTCAGGGCACAGATGCCTTCATACCACAAAATCAATCAGAAATGGCATAATTGATACTGGTTGCTAGGGAAAGTGCTTTACCTAGCAACCGTTGCTAGGCAACATGGAATTCTGAGTGCCTCCACCCCTGATATTGATAAGCATGTCCTAATGAACACTTGTGCCAAGTTTCATGCTTGTATCATCTTGTGAGCGATTCTTCCATAATTTAACACCCATTGCTTACGCTAGTAGTGTGCTAGTATATATACTGTATGATGCTGCATACATGGTGACTGCTTGGTAGAGTAGAGGAGCTCATGTGAAGTAGTGTGCTAGTATATATACTGTAGCTGCATACATGGTGACTGCATGGTAGAGTAGTAGAGCTCATGTGAAGTAGTGTGCTAGTATATATATTGTATGATGCTGCATACATGGTGACTGCTTGGTAGAGTAGAGGAGCTCATGTGAAGTAGTGTGCTAGTATATATACTGTAGCTGCATACATGGTGACTGCATGGTAGAGGGGTAGAGCTCATGCATGGGGTGTTATTCAAGGGGGGGGGGTGACTGAGTCACCAGGGCCCCGTGTATATAGGGGGCCCACACTCAGTCTGATGTATGTAAATATATGGCTCGGGGGGGGGGGGGGGTGAGGGGGGGGGGGGGGGGGGGGGGGGGGGGGGGAGGGGGTTCCATTGGAGCTGGTTGTACATAGGGCCCAGAATTTGCTGCTACACCCCTGAGCCCATGTGAAGTGTGTGCTGTTGGCAGAAAGAGGACCCCACACACACAGACACAGCATCAGCAACACTACCACCATGGTGTCTGTGTGTGTGTGTGAGAGAGAGAGAGAGAGAGAGAGAGAGAGAGAGAGAGAGAGAGAGAGAGAGAGAGAGAGAGAGAGAGAGAGAGAGAGAGAGAGAGAGAGAGAGAGAGAGAGAGAGAGAGAGAGAGAGAGAGAGAGAGAGAAGGACATATTGTTATTCTGTGTGGCTATAGGCCTATATGATTCCCAACCAGAGGTACGTGGACCACCAGGGATCCGTCAGCACACTGCAGGGGGTACGTGGGAAATTATTGTTAATGATAGCCTAAGAAATGCATTTAGCATCAGGGCTACATGTTGTGTTGTTGTAAGCCAGGGCTACATGTTGTGTTGTTGTAAGCCAGGGCTACATGTTGTGTTGTAAGCCAGGGCTACATGTTGTGTTGTACAGCATCAGGGCTACATGTTGTGTTGTTGTAAGCCAGGGCTACATGTTGTGTTGTTGTAAGCCAGGGCTACATGTTGTGTTGTTGTAAGCCAGGGCTACATGTTGTGTTGTACAGCATCAGGGCTACATGTTGTGTTGTAAGCCAGGGCTACATGTTGTGTTGTTGTAAGCCAGGGCTACATGTTGTGTTGTAAGCCAGGGCTACATGTTGTGTTGTAAGCCAGGGCTACATGTTGTGTTGTAAGCCAGGGCTACATGTTGTGTTGTTGTAAGCCAGGGCTACATGTTGTGTTGTACAGCATCAGGGCTACATGTTGTGTTGTTGTAAGCCAGGGCTACATGTTGTGTTGTTGTAAGCCAGGGCTACATGTTGTGTTGTTGTAAGCCAGGGCTACATGTTGTGTTGTTGTAAGCCAGGGCTACATGTTGTGTTGTTGTAAGCCAGGACTACATGTTGTGTTGTTGTAAGCCAGGGCTACATGTTGTGTTGTTGTAAGCCAGGGCTACATGTTGTGTTGTTGTAAGCCAGGGCTACATGTTGTGTTGTAAGCCAGGGCTACATGTTGTGTTGTTGTAAGCCAGGGCTACATGTTGTGTTGTAAGCCAGGGCTACATGTTGTGTTGTACAGCATCAGGGCTACATGTTGTGTTGTTGTAAGCCAGGGCTACATGTTGTATTGTAAGGGGGTCATCCCTATGTTCTCCAGGTCATATGTTCCCCGGGTCCTATGTTCCCCTCTACCGGGGAACATAGGACCCTTTTTTCAATGTTCCCTTTTTTCATGTTCCCCAGGTCCTATGTTCCCCTGTCTTTGTATGGGAGAGGGGAACATAGGACCCTTTTTCTAAAAAAGGGTTCTATGTTCCCCACATGATATGTTTCCAAGTTTTCAAATTGTGCCCTTCCCAAAACCATCCCTAAACCTAACATGTCAGAAATGCAATGTTTCTGAGGTGTACATTTGTGCCCTGACCAAAACTATCCCTAAATCTATCCTGTCAGAGGTGCAACAACAACCTGCGCTTTGCCATGCGGCAGCAGTCTACTTGGAAGCAGTGGGGAACATAGAACCCTTTTTTGAAAAAAGGGTCCTAAGTTCCCCACATTGTATGTTTCCAAGTTTTCAAATTGTGCCCTTCCCAAAACCATCCCTAAACCTAACCTGTCGTAATGCAATGTTTCTGAGTTTTCAATTTGTGCCCTGAACAAAACTATCCCTAAACCCAACCTGCCACAGTTGCAACAGCAACCTGCACTTTGCCATGTGGCAGCAGGGGGTCATCCCTATGTTCCCCGGGTCCTATGTTCCCCTCTACCCTAAACCCTAAACCTAACCTGTCACAGTTGCAACAACATGCGGCAGCAGTCTACTTGGAAGCAGTGGGGAACATAGCACCCTTTTTTGAAAAAAGGGTGCTATGTTCCCCGGTAGAAGGGATGTTGTTCAGGGGGGGACCAGGGCCCCATGTATATAGGGGGCCCACACTCAGTCTGATGTATGAAAATATATGGCTCGGGGGGGTCCATTGGAGCTGGTTGTACAAGTATATAGGTAGCCAGGCCGTGCCCTCCTAGTGACGCAACACCTACATCGGTCCCTGCATGAGGACTGCCGACCCACCGGTAGAATGCCCTGTATGCCAGATTACCAGTCCACCCCAGCCCAGCAAGTACACAACTTACTGTAATGCAAGTACACCAACAGCACACACTTCACATGGGCTCAGGGCTCAACTTCACATGGGCTCAGGGCTCAACTTCACATGGGCTCAGGGCTCAACTTCACATGGGCTCAGGGGTGTAGCAGCAAATTCTGGGCCCTATGTACAGCGGCGTGGTACAGGGGGGGAAACCCCGGACTCAGTCTTAGGGCCCAGCCCACCTGGGGGGCCCATGGGGTTCTCCTATGTCAAATTGCTGACTGCTTTCTTTCCTAAGAAAGGTGAGCCTGTCACAATTACAGTAGGATAACTGATCCTATCCCATTCCCGCTGCACCACTGTGATAGCCGCCAAAGTCATATAGCCTACTTTTTGAGAAGTCTCGTTTTGTTGGCTACCTGTAGCTGCCTACCACATATAAAATCTATTTGTCTTAAATGCATTTAGTTTAATAACAACCTGTAGGCTATTGGTTATCAGCCTGTATAAGTGTCCAAAACGCCTACATAGGTTCATAATTGGACAAATGTTAGCCAAGCTAATTTGTAAAATGAATCCGACTCAGTTTCAGAAAATGCCACAGAGCGTGATGATACCCCTAGCCCTGACGCAGCGAGCGCAAGTGGTGTCCGTGCCTACTTGAGAGAAGGTGAGCGAAAGAAATATTAAGGAAAAGCACGTCAGTGTTTCTCGACCAGGGTGCGGCGCCGACCCTGCCCGCCCTGGTCATTACATAGGATGCTGTCATCGTTACGAATGTTAGTAGGCTACTAATAGACTTGCCTATCAGTAGCCAATGTTAAGGTGGCTTTGCAAACAGCTGTCATTCCATCTCGATCCAACAATCCCTCTGCTTTTATTTTGCTTTCAATACTCAGTCTCAATAGGAAAGCTTTGCACCTGTGTGTGTGTGTCATCTGACGGTGCCCGTTTTAAGTTTGGAAAATTAATAACGATATGACCGGGGCTTCAGTAGCCTAGCCTAGTCTGCGTTCTGAGTGCTGCCGACCCGTCAAGTCATTTTGCGCAAGAGTCTTTTATAACAGCACGAGGCAGGCAGATCTCCGTGCTGAAGATGTAACCTCCTTGAGGCTAGTGCTCATGGAAATAAAAGGGTACTGAAATTTGTTGAGGGCCTATTTGAATCTGACACCATAAGCAGTAACCTAATAAATAAAGGCATGTTTCAGGGGGGGTTAGATGAGTTAAAATGGGTTAAAATGTTTAGAAACACTGCTAAAACAATAGGATTCTAAGTAAATGTGAATGATATTTATTTATTTATTTATTTATTCCATAGAGCTGAAGTAATGCATCATCTAATAATTTAACATCTACAAATATGATACTTTTCATTAGGGTAGCCTACAACTAGTAATGTGAAAGAATAGAATTTCATAATTTTTAAGTAGGCCCCTATGTATGTTCTGTCATATCAAATAGATTGCATGCATATAGGCTATATCTTTATGCTTTGCGGTTGTAGAGGGCCAGGAGGTAGGAGTTGAAGATGAGGATGAGGATGATGCAAGTGGAGGAGATGAAAGCATAGAGGGCTATGAGGAAGGCAAGAATGATGAGGACAAATCAGGAGGTAGTCAGGGCACCACCAAGGAGTGTGTGCCATTGCCAGAGGATCCAGCATTATGGCCAGGGAATTTAACTAATGAAGAGAGAGAAACAGTAGTACATAGATTTGCAAACAAAGACGGTGGTAATATAATTACTGCAAAGGATAAGGAAGGGAAGCCATTTCCATCTTACCTCCAGTTTTCGAAGTCAGCCAATGGCAGAGAGAAAATCAGAAGAGATTGGCTTATCTGTAGTGAAAGCGGCAACACTTTGCATTGCATTCCATGCCTTCTCTTTTCTCACGAGTTAAAAAGGCCATCTAAGAGTGATCTCTGTAAGGATGGTATAAAAATGTCTCAATTCATTTGGAGAGCGATGTACTCACGATTGCCAGAGCATGAAACATCCATGCCTCACAAAGAATGCTACCTAAAATGGAAAAGCCTGCAGAATTCACTGTTATCTGGAACTGGAGTCGATAGTCACATCCAGAAGCACATACAAGCAGAAATCGAAAAGCATACAATGATTCTTGAGAGGCTTTTGGATGTGACCCTGCATTTAGCATCAAGGAACCTTCCCTTCAGGGGTAAAACCTCAAATCTTGATGATGTGCACAATGGGAACTTCCTAGGCACTCTTGAGTTGCTGGGTCGTTATGATCCAGTTTTGGAAGAGCACTTGCAGAAGTTAAGGCAGAAAAAGGAAGGGCAAAGAATAACACACTACCTGAGTCCTGACACACAGAATGAGTTCATCGATATCTGTGGCAAAAGAGTAGTGAAAACCATCATGGATGAAAGACAAGCTGCAATATACTACTCCTTAATATGTGACTCAACACCACATCTCACATACCGAGCAGAATGTCCTGTTACTGAGGTATGTTTACAAAGATGCTGAAAGCTGGAAGATATTTGAAAGATTTTGCCAGTTTAAAGATTTCTTTAAGAAAACAGGAAAAGACATAGCAGGCATGATACAGGGAGTGCTGCAAGAGTGTGGTATACCACTGGAGGACTGCAGAGGGCAGGGTTATGACAATGCGGCTAATATGTCAGGGAAATTCAAAGGCGTCCAAGCAGAGATACTGAAAGAGAATCCTTTTGCAACATACTCCCCCTGTGCATCACATACCCTCAATCTAGTAGGTGTACATGCAGCAGAATCTTCAAATGAGGTTGCAACATGTTTTGGCACCATAAACAGGTTGTACAATTTCTTCAGTGCCAGTCCAGAAAGATGGGCAATTCTGAAGGGGAAAACAGGATGTTCGCTCCATCGTCTGTCCGACACTCGATGGGGATCTCGAATAGCTGCTGTGAAAGTTGTGGCGAATCACTTGCCATCTGTTCTGGATGCCCTTGAGTGTGTGTTAGACACATGCAGCCTCACCAGTGAAGCCAGGTCTGAGGCAACTGGCCTATGCAAATATTTCAAGTCCTTTGATGCTATAGTTCTCCTCACTGTGTGGGTTAAGGTTCTACAGAGCATAGAACGCCGCAACCTGATCCTTCAGGCAGGGAATATTTCCTTGGCTACTGAGGCAGCGAACATCAAGGCCCTGCAGGAGGAAGTTCAAGACATCCGGAATGAATGGGACTCACTCCTTTCAGAAGCCTCTTCAGTAGCCCAAGCCATGGAAATCCCAGCCCAATTCAAGATGGAAGAGGGGCGTAAAAGGAGACGTAAACTAATGCCTGATGAGTCAAGGGATGAAGAGGATCAAACTAGTGCTGAGGTGCTTTTCAGAAACCGTGTGTTTTATGTCGCCATTGACAGCATCATAAGTGATTTAAGTGTACGGTTCCAGACAACAGCCGCTATTTGTGAAAGTTTTGCACCTCTTCTGAAATTTGGAGACCTGTCAGAAGAAAAAATCAAACTGACAAGCAGAGCTCTGGCAAGAATGTACCCAAAAGACTTCTCGGGTGAACTTGAAAACGAGTTGCTGCACCTGCATGCAGTATATGGGGCCACATTTCCTCCCAATCTGCTCCCTCTTCAACTCCTTAATGCAATATATGACCTACAGCTACACAGCATTTTTGGTGAGATATGCATTGCATTAAGAATCTTCTGCACACTGCCTGTTACTGTTGCTGGTGGTGAGAGAGCATTCAGCAAGATGAAGCTGATCAAGAATTATTTAAGATCAACCATGAGCCAGGAGAGATTAAACAGCCTTGCCCTTCTCTCAATTGAAAGCCAGCTGGCAAGACAACTGGACTTCAAGGACCTCATCAGGGATTTTGCCACAAAAAAAACCCGCCAGTGGGCATTTAGTGGGATATAAGTGGAATAGTGAAACAAAGTTCTGAAGGCCTTGTTTTGTGTTTCTCTATGTTCTTAAAATCAGTTTAAAAAGTTTTCTTTATCTTGATTTGGCCTGTAAAAAAAAAACCCTGTAAAATCAGTGTGGAAACTTAGTTAGTGCACAATGTTTTAATGTTGTTGTAATGATTGGCTGGTGTTATGAATAAATAGCCTAAATGAAACGATAAAAAAATGTGTATGCGCAATAATTGCTAAGGTATCGGCACGGGTTGGGGGGGGGGGCATGAAGCTGACTG
This sequence comes from Engraulis encrasicolus, assembly GCF_034702125.1. Classification (NCBI taxonomy): domain Eukaryota; kingdom Metazoa; phylum Chordata; class Actinopteri; order Clupeiformes; family Engraulidae; genus Engraulis; species Engraulis encrasicolus. The sequence goes on from NW_026944922.1 coordinate 73,442, forward strand.
TTCCTAGGGCCCCAAATTTGGTGCTACGCCCCTGGCCATGGCTAGTAGCCATGTCAACTTTGTAGACAAAGTTAAAATTTGAATGAAATTTGATGGACCTGTGACTGCGCTAAAAGTTATAGGAGTCACCTACATTGAACACACATACTTGTTCATGGCTAATTACGGATGTTTAGGGGGGTGTTATAATGTAAGATGACTGCTCTTGGCTAAAAAATGACATTGCATGAACATAGCAGTTCGCTATTATGCATGCTAACAAACACATAGCCAGCTGCAGTCTGCCTGACGAACCAGACCTGACAAAGCTTATTTTGTCAAAATCCCAAAAGTAGCAAGTTATTACCTTGCTCTTGGCGTAATAACAGGTACTTGTCAGGCACGTGCACTCCAATACGGCAGGGGAGGCTGTGCCTCACCTGTCTCTTCTAGACTTCATGAGAATGATGAGATGCAGTAAATGTGAATAATAGTAACAATAATAACTACTGTTTTCGAGCATATTTACCATAACTACCATTTGTGCAGTATTTAAACAGTTTCAATCATTTTCAATCATTTTTGTGGTCAAAACCGCACTTTTTCCCCACCTCCTGCTCCGAATACATTGAATTTGGGGCAACTCCCGAGTTGGCCTCACCGCAGATTGCGCAATCCCTCAGTAACAAGCTTCAGCGCATGCGCCATTTTGCTCGTTCTGTGTATGCAATTCGTAATATTGTATTAAACGTTTTTATACACTTAATAGAAATATGTATGGTGTGCCCTCATTTTCCTGATATTTGTTTTCACTATTTTCTACGTGTGATTATCATTTCTTTACTCTGAGCGCTTTGGCATAACCCCATTGAAAAATAGAGTAGTGCGGCGAGCAACACATTGGCCTCACTGCCGTTGAGTCTAGCTTTGTCAGTGACGTCATAGCGCCACTGAAGTTCAATACAGCTTGTTCACGTTGACTGCTACCATCGAAGTGGATTTCATAACGAAACTAAGATCATTCTCAAAGTTGGATTTCCAAGGGAAACAAGGCGTGATAAAGAATGGACGACCGACACCAGAGCTGAGGAAATTGATTCAGGAGATTGGACAGAATATTATTTGATTATTTCACAGTGAGTGGTACAACCGAAAAGACTGGCTATGTGGAATGGGAGGCAACAAGCAAAACAACGTTAGCAGTTTGCTAGCTGGGTTGGATATGTCAAACTGTGAGAATATTATTGCGTGAAGCCATGTAATCAAGACAGCATTTCAAGGTAAGGAAATTTGATTATTACATTTGCCCGCCGTGGCGTTGACTTGGGTCTAAGTTTTATTTGATTTTGTCAAGATGAAGGAAGAGTTGTTTGAAAAATAGTTCGGTTGCATTGGTTTTACAGTAGCTATGTTTCAAATAGGCATTTCAGGCGTAATCTTAACCTGCAACTAGTGAGAATGTTTTGAATGACATAGCAATGGCTACATGTCTCAAAGAATAATTCATCACGAGTGATTTTGGCAACAGAACGAACTAGGGGTTGTGGGTTCCTGGATTTTGGTTTGGTTTGCGGCTGTGTGTTCACTTTGCCAGTCCCAGTATGCCCAAGTGATAACGTTGCTTGCTATCCTAACGAGGCAGTTTAAAATGATAATAATCAAACGCTGTATAATACACGCTTTGAGGTTCGGGTCTGACATTCTTTGAAATGTCCATCCTCGAGATGAACGACTGTGGAATATTTCAGCGTCATTGTCTATTGTTTAGCCTATTTAGGTTGAGTTTGGGTCCGCAGTGGTATGATGTGGATGAGTGGGTGGGATAGTTGACTGTTCTCAGGAGGAGTGTCCTCAAATGACGCACCATGTCGTGCCTATTTTCTGTCTACTCTAGTCTTTTCTACCGGAGGTGGTAGCTGTCCATGATCACGGCCACGTCTGGCTTCATTATCTATTTCACAGGCTACCAGAAGGATCATCCCGGTGGGGTGATATTCTGTTGTTGAATGCATAATGTGAATTGTTGCTGTGTAAGCGGTAGCCTATTACAACGCAAGCATCGGATCTGTATTTTCGATTGGTGGAGTGAAAGGAACGCTGATAAGCAGACCCCAAAATTCACCATAAGAGCATTTTGTCCAAAATGCTCGTGTGGCTTGGGGTTATCAGCGTCCCCTCTTTCAAAGACCAGAAAACACTGAGAATGGCCTTGTATCTTGACGGCCTATAAAAATACAGTATAATCCTGGACACATATCGCGTCTGATCTGAATGTGGTGTCCACCTTTCTAACAGACATATTGGTGTAGGGAGGAGGAGTAGGCCTAGCAGGCCTAGTGGCGCAGCCTGTGCAGTAGGTAGCCTAGGTAGAACTAAACGTGACTCTGCCGCCAGTTATATGGTGAACTTGACTCAAACTTGTTTAGTGGCACTGCCCCACCGTTGTTTACCTTATGCCCCCTGCGCCAACGCCGAGTCTGGACCACTGAATCCTGTGTGTGTGTGTGTGTGTGTGTGTGTGTGTGTGTGTGTGTGTGTGTGTGTGTGTGTGTGTGTGTGTGTGTGTGTGTGTGTGTGAGAGAGATATCTAATAGCATTTTCTCTAAATGCAGTATGTTTTAATATGTAGGCCTACCTTATGTTCAGAAAGCGACATATGAAACTTATAGGTATTTGGCAAATAAGCTTATTGATATATATTTGAAAATCTGATATTGGAAAAGTCACTGCCTCACCACCCATAAAGCTGACCGCACGTTACTGGTACTTGTGGATTAAAGCACATAGTCCCAGAAACTCTTCACCAACTCCAGAAGTTAACGTGATGATGCTTTGTTTATTAACAATAGCCATTTGATGCTGCACTATGCAGACTGGAGGAGAAGGCACTGAGATGTGCCACGCAACGCGACTCTCCTCAACAGCTGATTTTGCGATTACCGGTAACCCCCATGGAGAAATAAATTAAGATGTGTACTGAAAACGATGTTTACGAGGAGGCAATTTAACCAATACCCATGAAATACCCAAAACATCAATGCCCATGCCTGATTCGAATATCAAAAGCTATTGATTTTTTTTTCAGCATTTTTTTTTTTTTTTTTAAATTCAAAATCCTCTCGCGTACCCCCTGCCATCACCTTGCGTACCCCTAGGGGTACGCGTACCATAGTTTGGGAACCACTGGCCTAGGTCAATATGCACTGTCGTTTCTCGTCTGACACAAATGATAGGCTTCTTTGTATTTCTAACTCGAATACAAATACCCTTGGCGATATAGCCTACTGAAAAACCAAGTGGTAGATAGTAGGCCTAGATCAAATGCTACAACGAAGATGTGGTGTAGCCTGTCCCAGGGTAGAGCGCCCCATCTGGTGAGTTGCAACTGAAACAAGAACACTTCGAAGAAGATAGGCCTAAGTGTTTCCATTATCACTTAAAATGAAAACTATGTGCAGTAAATGTTAGTCGGTCTGTTGTTTCAACGCACTTCTGTTACGACACACATGTAACGTGAAACGGCCAGGGCCGTTGGGTGGGGATTAAAGCGAGTTGAGCCTCGCGCATTGAATCACACACACCTGCTGGTGCAAACAGCCATGTAGGCCTATATTTCAAAATACATAAATGTATTAATTGTATGCTATGATGAGTTAAACACATGGCCTATGAATCATATTAACTTACATTTTACTGCGTTAATTTTCATTTATTTATTTGCAGTGATAATCGATCGCGCTGTGTTGCCACTTGCCCCCGGATGGGCTGTGTCTGGAGCTCATGTTATGAGCTGCTGCTGCATTTAAGATTTAAATTTTAGACAGCAAGGAAGTGCTGCAACTGTAAGGCAGTTAGAATAGAATAGAATATACTTTATTTGTCATGCAAGCATGAAATGTATCTGTTCAGACACATTTCCTTGACCTGCCTTGGCCATCGCGACTGATGTGTTGGTTGCGCATCCGATGTGATGGTTACAAAGCCATTGTACCGTAGGGTAGCTATGGAGGCGCCGTCTGTGAATAACTTTTTGTGTATTGGGGAAATAAAACCGTATCGCTGGCTAGTCACTTGAAGAGC
>NW_026944922.1:82500-89704 GCF_034702125.1 Engraulis encrasicolus
ACAATGCATTAAAGAGTAGCAAAAAGTAAACAAGACCTCAAGGTGCAGTGTACAGTTGCAACACTGACAACATTGTCAAACACAAGACAATAGAAGCAACATTAAATAATAGGAAGGTAACAAGGCAAATTGGATGATAAGCAAGACATCTAGGCGCAGTGTACAGTTGCAACACTGGCAACAATGTCCAACACAGTGATAAAGAAAAACATAAGTAAAGGATTTAAAAGGATGTTAAAAGCAAATTAGGATCAAGGAAGGGGAACTCGCACACCTTGTATGCCGATGGAATAGTGTCCTTTTATTGCATGTTTCAAAAATAAAAAAGTGCTACCCAAGTGAACAGTGCAAACATTTTGGTCCCATTCAGACCATTCTCAGTGCAAACATTGAAAATAAAGACACGCCCTTATATAGGCCAGGTAAAGCCACGTACACGGAAGACAGGTAGTAAGCCTGCAACCTAGCTTGAAATGCCTATAGGTTAGGGTGTATGGATAGAGACATCCTTCCCATAGTATGCTGGATAGACTAGTGCCATTGTCCAGTCATATTTTTTTATAAAAATACATGAAATTAACATGAAATAGGAAAAATAAATATAAAAATTAAATGTAGTCATAAAACAATGGCGCAAGAATTAATATGATCGGAGGGAATTCATAGATAGCAAGTCAAATCAAAATCATCATTCAGTCCATTTGGTTGCAGTGTTTTTAAATAGAAAATCCATCTGGCTTCACATCTCAGCAAAGACTGGCTGGTGCAGCTGCTTCTGTGACTGGGGACAACTCTGTCAATGCCTATGATTCTAAGATCATTGGCCGTGGTTGGTCTCATTGAAGTGTCTTGCGACTGGCGATTTGGTGTCGTTGTCCCGCCCCCCCCCCCCCCCCCCCCGATTTATTGCGCTCCGATGTTCATTGAGACGGATTCTCCATTGTCTGCGGGTGCACCCCACATATTGCAGGCCACATGGACAGCTCAGTAAATAAATCACATTCGTGGAATTGCATGTTATGAACTGTCTGATGTTGTAGTGTTTTTTTGTTGTGAAGCTGGTGAAGTGTTCCGTTTTTTTGGCGTGACTGCAGGATGTGCAGTTGCGGCAGGGGAAAAAGCTGGTGACGTCATCCAATCGTGCGCACGGGCGTTTGGAGCGGTCGAAGGTATCCGAGTGCACCAGCCTGTCTTTGAGGTTTGAGGACCTGGAGTATGTGAAGAGGGGTGGCTGGGGGAAGAGTTCAGAGCAAACGGGGTCCGTTTTGAGGACATGCCAGTGTTGTTTGACAATGTTTTTGATTTCATGGCTGAAGGGTGTGTAGGTGGTACAGCAGATCAGAGGAGGTTTCTCACGCGGTGGTCTGGCACCTGGGCGAGTGCGACCAGCATTGCCCTCAGATTTCACCCTGTCCAGGGCAGAATCGAGGACGTCTGTGGAGTAGCCTCGTTGAGTGAACTGTCCATATAACCTATCTGCCTCTGTCCGGAAGTCTTCATCTCTCTGGCAAATGCATCTCACGTGCAAGAATTGACTGTAGGGGAGCCCTCACTTGGTCGGTTCTGGGTGGAAGTTAGAGGCATGTAAACAACTGTTTTGTTTTGTAGGTTTTTTGTACAGTGTAGTATAAAGTTTGCCATCTTTTCGTTTGACCCATGTGTCCAAAACATTTATTTGATTTTTATTGTATTCCAGGCTGAAGGTAATGGTGTCCAACAGACTGTTCATGTAATTGTGGAATTGTGTCAATTTTTCTTCTGTGCCTTTCCATATGATGAATAAATCATCTATATAACGTTTGTATGTTTCAATATGGTCAGTGAATGGGTTATTGGTGTGTATGTACTGATGTTCCAAGAAGCCCATGAATAAATTGGCATAATCAGGGGCGAAAGTTGCACCCATCGCTGTCCCTCTGACTTGAAGAAAAAAGTCATTATTGAATAAAAAATAGTTCTTGGTCAGGACAAGTTTTGCCATCTCTGTAAGAAATTCAGTGGGTGTGGAACATTGGGGTCGAGTGTCCAGAAAAAAACTTTAGCGCTGTCAGGCCAATGTCGTGGGGTATATTAGTATAAAGACTGGTGACGTCCATGGTGATCAAAAAAACTTCATCTGCCCCCAAGTCAACATGTGCAAGCGTTTCAATGAAATCCCCAGTGTCTTTGAGATAGGAGGGTAGGGCCTCCACAAGGGGTCTCAGGTGCGCATCAACGAATTGGGAGAGAGGTTCTGTTAGTGAACCAATGCTGGATACAATGGGGCGACCGGTTGGGAATGTATTGTATGCTTTGTGCACTTTTGGTATTATGTAGATGACAGAGATGGTTGGGCTATCAGAGGAAAGAAATGTCCTCTCCTGTGTAGTGATATAACCATTCTCAAAGGCAACATTCAAGAAAAAGTCAATTTCCCTCTTATAAGCTGCTGTGGGATTATTTTGTCATTTTTGGTAAGAAGCAGCATCCGATAGTTGTCTCAGTACTTCTTTTTCATAATCAGCTCTGTTCATACAGACAAGACCTCCACCTTTGTCAGCACTCGTAAAAATTGTATCATTGTTTTTGGAAAGGGAGGACAATGAATTGAGTTGTGCTTTGGTGCAGTTACGTCTCTTAGGTGTGGTGGATGTAGACAAGTACATGGACTCAATGTCCCTGTCTACCAGCAAATTAGGTACATAAAGATGTTAGGTACATAAGAGATGTCAATAGCAGTGGCTTAAAGGCCAACTTCACATAAAACACAGTTTTACTCACTCCTTTTGAAGATCGGACGGTCACCCCAAGTTAAACTCACTTGCAAGGCTCTCATAGCGGTGCGTCACCTCGCCTGGCTGTGTTTCCCGGTGTTTCCCAATTTACATAAATAATGCAGAGAAACGAGCGAATCACGAAAGCCTTTCTGTGTTTCGTCACGTCGAAAGAAGGCGTTGCCCACAAAGGTTTATGTTGACCCATTTTTCTAAAAACGTGTCGTATTTTTTTTCTACTTGATTTCAAAACAAGCGACGTCTGGTGGCCCGAAACCTAGCTTAGCTTAGCTATCAGCTGGTTGCTACTTTCAGATACACACACAGCACAAAGCCTCATACATACAGCAAGCCCACTCTGGTTGCTCTGTGCCTGCAGCTCGCCTAGGGGTCGCTGTCGAAAGAGCACAGCCCTGAATGGACCATCCACGCCTCCGTTGGCGCCCCTATAGTGCAGTACCACCCGGAGAAGTGGCGACTCTGTTTCCCATTACATTCTATCCAAGAACAGGAGGACTGAGCCAATCAGAGACGCATTTCCACGAGAGCAGGAATAGTGAGCCAATCAGAGACGCATTTCCACGAGAAACACGGAACACCCTCTCGTTTCTCCACAAGCCACCTTGCTGGCTTGCAAAAACGGCTTGAAACAAAGCAACCAGAACGTTTTTTAAAACAGTAACAACGCGTAACACATTCAATAACAATGGGGAACACAGCAATATTAATCAAATGACGTTGAGAGGCCATCTTTAAGGAAAGACTTCAGAGACTAAAGCTGGGCTTACACTGTGCGACTTTTGCCCCGATTTTGCCCCGATTTGGCACTCACACGACTTTTTGAGAGTCGGGCCGATTTCTTGCTCAATCGCAGGTCAATCGTGAGTCTCGCATCTTGCAGTGTACATGGGGTAACGACAAGCGATTTCGCCTCACGATCGTGCAATCGCAGGGTCGCAAGAAAATCAAAACGGTTTGAAATTCTGGTCGTGGCTCGTGCGTAAATCGCACAGTTAAAGCAGTGCTACGACCCGATTTGACACTTCACATGCACAAATTAATAGGGCCGTGCGATTCGCTGTTGAGCGCGACCTCATCTCCACCTCAGGTGCGCATGTTCCCTCCTTTGCAGACCTGGGAAATGCCTGTCGGGTCGCACGGTGGAAGCATCTCGCTCGCATCCGACTGTCGGCTCGTGTAGTGTGAGGACGTGAGTGGAGAGTTGTGAACTTTTAAACAGTGAAATTCCATCGTGCAGTGTGAGCAGAAGCTTAAGACCCACGAGTGAAAATATCGCACAGTGTATGCCCGGCTTAAGACTAAGGAAAGAGAATATAGCTCACTTTATAGCTCGCTGATCTGAACGAAGGGCTCTCATTCGCCACTTTGAATTATTGTGCAGCATAATTATGAAACCGTGTGGTTTAGATGGACATTACTAATCAGTAGAGGTTATCAGCTCAGCTGTTGTGGACGTGAGAGAAATAGTCAGTACTAGAGACACAAAGAGGATGTGATGCAGCACACTAAACAGACCACCATGGAAACATTCATATACAGATACAGATATCACAATAGGAAAAGTTGGAGGGCTACAGCGTTTTTAGTTGGTAGTCCGAAGGTGCTCTTTGGTCAAAAAATAGGATGCAAAAGAAACGAAGTATCCAAGGCACTCTTCCCAAAAAAGTTAAAATAGCTTTATTAAATGGCTAAATCATTGTAGAAAAGTTAAAAACGCCAACATGTTTCGGCCAAGGAGTGGCCTTCATCAGGGCAGAGTCAATACTGAAGCGTCACTGGCGCAGGTAAGAAAAGAAAAGTTTGACAGGGGTTTGACGGGTGATTGACAGGTGGGCGGAAATTGGTCATGACGCACCGCCTCCTCGTCGTCCTAAAAACACACAAAACTAGGAGAGAAAAAGTGAAAGAATGAAAATGAAACAAAATAATCAATACAGTATTCATGAAACAGTATAAAACAGGGGGTTCCCCTATATCAAGTCAAGATTACAACGCAGTGTAATAGCTATAGAAAAGGCCTCATCTCAAATGAATCATTCAGTCCAGGAGTTGACGTGGCATTTAATTTATATATCCATCTATTCTCTTTCTGATTCAATATTTTTTGTCTGTCCCCTCTCCTAGGGGTAGAAGGGACACAGTCAATGCCCATAGCACTGAATTTAACCGTTTTGTTATTGTGGGTCTCCACAAAGTGCCTTGTCATAGCATATTGGCAGTTACCAACCCGTGCCCAGTGTTGGGTAAGTTACTTTATAAATGTAATCCGTTACAGTTACAAGTTACCTTGATTAAAATGTAATTGTACTGTAACTTTTTGGATTACTTTTACAAAGTAACGTAACTGATTACTTTTGGATTACTTTTGGATTACTTAAGGTTTAAATGAGCATTGACCCATGTTAAACATTTTATTTGTGAGAACGGACACTTTTTTAACCAAATGTTAAAATGTTGATAGAGTGTCAAGGGTCTTACGGATAGGCACACAGATACGGCAGTAACGCAGGAGATGATGTTTTTCTTTTTAGATGCGTCCCAGCATCTCTATAAGAGGGTATGTCAATGTACGAGCACTTGGAGTGCACTCCTCTCTCCTGGCGCTGCACTTGTCTCGCAATGCAATCAGCTGCGTGCTCCGGGGCCAAATAGTCAACACTGCCACCTTGTGGACACAGGAGGGAACAATTTGAAGAATGCGTTTCAGACGGACGGACAGACATACCCTCTTATAGAGATGCTGGGACGCATCTAAAAATAACAAACAAGTACAAATGCATGTCAACATGCAAACGGCAATAATTATGACGTTTTTAGAGATTAACCGTCAATGTGATGGCGAGAGGACGCGCACACGCGAACGTGCCCAATGATAAAAACGTCACTCTCGCCAGCACGCAACACTTTGCCAAACACGGAAGTGCTGCGAGACCGGTAAGACATGAAACTTTCAAATGCTCAAGAAACATTGCTAAGTGCTCTTAAAACACTGAAAACCCACTCGTTTTAACTCATAAGGATAAACAATGGAATTAGGCAAAACAAAATAAAGAAACAACAGATGTTGACAAAACTTGGATTTCGTGTGGTTTGATTGAAAATGTATGCGCGTTTGGATGCAATGTAGCCTATGCGAGTGTAATGTACTGTATGAACAGTCTACTCCGGGTTGTCAGCTAAGCATGTGTGTTAATAATTAATTAAATAAAAAGGGCCAAAGACTCAACCTCGCACAAATTGTAATCCTGTTAAGTAATCCCCATTCTCATTGAATGTATCTGTAATCTGATTACATCGTTTTTTTCTTGTACTGTAACGGATTACAGTTACTTTTATTTTGTATCCTTTTACCGTAACGCCGTTACATGTAATCCGTTACTCCCCAACCCTGCCCGTGCCGCATATTTATGTTCAGAAAGGCGGTCCTGGAAGCGTCTCTTAGTGCGCCCCACGTAAAAAGCCTCACATAATCCACATTGCAGAATGTAAATCACATGGGTGCTCTTACAATTTATAAAGTGCCTGGTAGGATATGTAGCAAGAGTGACAGGGTGGGTAAGCCTTTTGTCTTAGAGACAATGTCGCAAACATTACAATGTCCACATTTAAAAGTGCCATTGGGCACCGTGGGTAACCATGTACTTTTTTCTTTTGCCGGCGTATAACTTCTCACCAGTCTGTCCCTCAATGTAGGGGCTCTCCTATACGTGAAAATAGGTCGTTCATCAAATATATTTTGCAAGGAAGTATCGCATTTCAACATATCCCAATTAGATTTAATCGCATTGACTATAGACGGCGCATTGGTGCTATAGCGCGTCGAAAAGAATACCCTATCCTGTTTAGCAGGTGCGGGTTTACGTGTCAATAAAGAGCTACGTTCGATGGAGTTGGCTCTCTCCAGCGCCATATTCAAGGTATTAGATGAGTAGCCACGCTGAACAAAACGACCATACATTTCTTTACTTTTTAAGTCATAGTCACGTGAGTCATCACAAATTCGTCGTAATCTTTGGAACTGCCCGAAAGGGATGTTCTTAATTAATGAGGGGGGGTGAAAACTTTTCGCATGTAAGACAGTATTCTTGTGAGCCTCTTTTCTAAAAATACTTGTGTGTAGGTAGCCATCCTCATCTTTATAAATTTCAAGGTCCAAAAAGTTTATCTTTTCTTTACTGTAGTCTAAAGACAATTTGATATTCTGGTTGGCCGCATTCAGGTAACTATGAAAAGCCAGTAGTTCATTTTCATTACCATCCCACCATAAGATGACGTCATCAATATAACGGGCCCACCATCTGATCTTATCTTTAAAGATGTTGTCATTAGTAAAGACAACATCTTCCTCCCACTTCCCCATGAACAATCCAATTGTGAAACGTGTGTGTGTGTGTGTGTGTGTGTGTGTGTGTGTGTGTGTGTGTGTGTGT
>NW_026944922.1:94804-99804 GCF_034702125.1 Engraulis encrasicolus
GTGCCAGCACCGACGCAGCCTCCAGCACAGCAAGCAGCATTACCCTCTGCATTGGGTCCAGCCGCACTGACTCCTGTTTCCTGGACGAGGGCAGCAGTGCCAAAGCTGGAAGAAGGAGATGATATTGAACAGTATCTGACAACGTTTGAAAGACTTGCCGTGGCCTACAGGTGGCCGAGAGCAGACTGGGCCATCTACCTGGTCCCATACCTGACGGGACGGGCCCGAGCAGCATATGTCGCGATGGACATGAACGAAACCTTGGACTACGACAAAGTGAGGGCAGCAATACTCAGCAAGTAGGAAATCAACGGCGAGACGTACCGGCAGCGTTTCCGGGAGCCAGATGTCCGAGGAGAGGAGACCCCTCGGGAGCTGTACAACCGACTGATGGACCTATACAAGAAGTGGGTGAGACCGGCAGGAAAGACTGTGGAGCAGATTGGAGAAATCCTGGTCCTGGAGCAGTACCTGCGCACCCTAGCTCCTGAAATCCGGGTCTGGGTCAAGGAGCATAGCCCAGCCACGGGCCAGCAGGCAGCTGAACTCGTGGAGGCGTTCCTGGCAGCTCGACCGGGTCCGAAGGTGTTCCGGAGCCAGAACTACAACCGACCAGCCAGCAATGGTAAGTCTGGGGTTCCTGGTGGGGGAGTTGGTCCTAGGGGGATAGGTCAGGTTAGGCCACCGCACCACACCTACACTTCCCCTTACACCCCATCACCTAGGCCTCCTATACGCCCCTACACACCACCACCTAGACACCCGGCACCCGCAGCTACCACACAGAGGCCGCCTTTCACATGCCATAACTGTGGTAAACCTAACCACATTGCCAGAGACTGCCCGAACAGAAAAGGTCAGGGGTCCAGTTTTTGTAATGTCCCAAGAGCTGATGATGTGATGTCCAAAGTGCAGACGATCCCGGTATCTGTAAACGACAAGTCCACATTTGCTTTACTTGACACTGGCAGCACACACACCCTAGTCCAGCCAAACCTGATCGATAAGTCAGCTGTATTGAGTGCAGAGCAGCTTAGGGTGTGTTGTGTGAATGGAGACGAGCATGTGTACCCTGTGGCAGATATTTGTCTTGAGGTTCAGGGGCAAGCCTTTTTGTTGAGGGCAGGCCTAGTACAAGGATTACGGTATCCTGTAGTGCTGGGTCAGGATGTCCTTATTTTGCCTGAGCTGGTGTTGTCATCAGTGCCTGTTAGCATGGTCGTCACAAGGGCCATGGCTAAGCAGTTTGCTGAGGAGGACGCTCAGGAAGAAGCACAGAGAGAATTGTGTGAGATTTTGCCCTATAGCCAGTGTGACATTGAACCCCCTGTTGCTACGAGAATGCCTAAGACACGTAGACAACGTAGACGTGCTAAGCTGCAGGGCACAGCAGATAAGGTTGTCAGCCAGTTGCCAAAACCGGTTGATGAAGACGTGTGGAACCCTCCTCATAACCTTAGTGATCTGCAGAAAGATGATGACTCTTTGAAGGATGCTTTTGCTAAAGTGACAGAAATTGATGGTGTGCAAACTGGTGTGGCTAAGGAGCTAACTGGTGAATACTACTTTGTGAGAAATGACCTGTTGTACCACCAACCTGAAGATGGCAGTGTAGAGCAGGTGGTTGTGCCAAAATGTCTGAGAGACAGAGTGCTCAGTCTCGGGCATGATATACCCTGGGCGGGGCATTTGGGTACTGTTAAGACCCTAGAGAGAATTGCGGAACGTTTTCACTGGCCTGGGCTCTACACTGATGTTCAGAAACACTGTCGCACATGTCCTACCTGTCAACTCACTAGCAAACACAAAGCTAAACCCTCCCCTCTGCAACCACTTCCCATCATAGGCGTTCCATTTCAGAGGATAGGGATGGATATTGTAGGTCCCTTGGAAAGAACCAGGTCAGGGCACAGATTCATTTTAGTCATGTGTGATTATGCCACACGTTACCCGGAAGCATTCCCCCTTAGAAAGATAACGGCAGGGTCAGTTGCAAGAGCACTGTTACAACTGATTTCACGTGTAGGCATACCCCATGAAATATTGACAGACCAAGGCACTGCATTTCTATCCAAGACACTTAGACAAGTGTATAGTTTGCTGGGAATTAAGGGGATACGGACCACTCCCTACCACCCCCAGACTGATGGGCTGGTGGAACGATACAACCAAACCCTGAAGTCAATGCTGCGAAAGTTCGTGGCAGAGAACGGCAAAGACTGGGACCAGTGGTTGCCATACCTCCTTTTCGCCTATAGGGAGGTACCACAGGCTTCCACTGGTTTCTCCCCATTTGAGTTGCTGTATGGACGCCAGGTCCGGGGCCCATTGGATCTACTCCGTGATGCCTGGGTAACACCAAAACCCCAGGAGCCAGACAGCGTGCTCTCCTACGTCCTGAGGATCCAGGAGAAGATGGGGCAGATGGCTAGCTTGGTGGAGGAGAACATGACCAAGGCCCAGCAGACCCAGGCACGCTGGTACGACCAGAGAGCGAGGCAGAGGAGCTTCACACCCGGGCAGCAGGTTCTCTTGCTGTTGCCAACGACAGAGAACAAGTTGCTGGCCCGCTGGCAAGGTCCCTACACCGTGACACGTCAGCTGGGGCCTGTGACCTACGAGGTGGAGATGCCGGGACGACGAAAGAACAAGCAGGTCTTCCACATTAACCTGCTAAAGGAGTGGCATGAGCGGGGGACGCCCAGCTTGCAGCTCCTGGTGCAGGACGTGGAGGGTGATGTGGAGCCGCAGGAGCAGTTCTTCCCTGCAGCTGCCGCCCCAACCGACCCGGATGTCTCCCACCTCACAGCGCAGCAAGCAGAGGAGTTGCGGGCCATCATCCCGCCTGGGCTGTTTTCCGAGCAGCCTGGGCGCACTTCGTTGGTGGAGCATGACCTTCAGCTTAAAGACACTAATCCAGTGCGGCAGAGGATGTACCGCATCCCAGAGCGGTTGCTTCCCGCTCTGCAGGAGGAGCTGGATGTAATGAAGCAGCTGGGGGTCATCGAGCGGTCCAGCAGCAGCTGGAGCAGTCCGGTGGTGCTGGTCCCAAAGAAGGACGGCAGCATCCGCTTTTGCATTGATTTTAGACAATTGAACTCTCAGTCCACATTCGATGCCTACCCAATGCCCAGACTGGACGATTTGATCGAGGGGCTTGGGAGGGCGTCGTACATCACGACCCTTGACCTCTGCAGGGGTTATTGGCAGGTGCCGATGGCCGAGGGGGCAAAACAGTACACCGCCTTCCGCACCCCTCAAAGCCTGTACCAGTTTACGACCATGCCCTTTGGCCTGCAGGGGGCACCGGCGACCTTCCAAAGACTCATGGACCATGTCCTGGAGGGCATGGGGGGCTTCGCCGCCGCTTACCTCGACGACGTCGTGGTATGGAGCGCCACCTGGGGGGAGCACCTCCAACACCTGACCCAGGTGTTCCAGCGCATCAGCGAGGCGGGCCTGACCGTCCACCCCAAGAAATGTTCCCTGGCCCAGCAGGAGGTCCGTTACCTGGGCCACATCATTGGCAATGGGGTCATCAAGCCGCAGAAGGACAAGGTCGAGGCGGTCCGAGACTGCCCGCGACCACGGACCAAGAAGGACGTCCGCTCTTTCCTGGGCCTTGCCGGGTGGTATCGGAGGTTTATTCCGAACTTTGCTGCCCGGGCTGCACCCCTCACTGACCTGACTCGCAAGTCGGGGTCGGCGAAGGTGGAGTGGGGGGAGGTGCAGGAGCAGGCCTTCCAAGATCTGAAAGGGGCTCTCATTTGTGAGCCTGTGCTGCAGAGCCCAGACTTTGAGCAGACTTTCACGGTGCAAACCGATGCCTCTGGTGTTGGGCTGGGGGCAGTCCTTCTCCAGGGGGAGGCAGAGCAGCAGAGGCCGGTGGCTTACATCAGCCGAAAGCTTTTTCCCCGAGAGACAAGGTACTCGGTGGTGGAGCTTGAGTGCCTTGCCGTGAAATGGGCGCTAGAGACATTCAAATACTATCTGTTGGGAAGAGACTTTTTGCTAGAGACTGACCACAGAGCGTTGCAGTGGCTTGGACGAATGAAAGACTCTAATGCGCGCATTACACGTTGGTTTCTGTCTTTGCAACCCTTCAGGTTCACCGTGAAATACAGGGCAGGGGTAGAAAACCCGGTGGCCGACTTCCTGTCTCGCCAGGATGGCGAGCCAACCGAAGGGGGAGGAAATGTGAAAAATGAGGGATGGTAGTTACATGGTAATGACATTTTTCACAGAAACGCCACTACATACCCTACCTACACTCGCCTACACGCACAGACACTTTCATTCAGACACTGACACACATGCGCATGCGCACGCAGCACCTGTAGCCTTCCAAACATTCATTCATTAGAAGTTTCTTTTTACCGCGGTTAGCGCGAGATGACCCATACGCACAGTAACATGTACATTTTGTCTAAACATTCATTTACTCACCATCCTAGCAAGCAGCGCGGTACCCGTTGTCTTAGCTCCATAAATCCACACGCATTTCAACAACATCACGCTACATTCAAACATTCCGCTCTACTTACATTCTGGTGCGTCAGCAATTGGGTCCGGGGGGGGAAACCAGAGCCTCTCGGAACCAAAGTTTTTAAACACTGATCTGGCAGTGTTGAGAACGTTTGGCACCCGGAAGTGGATGTTTTTGAGTAAATATTATTATATCTCGTTATTGCAAGCATGTAGGAATGTCATTATTGTTTATGTCTTTTGTAATATTGTTATTGTTGGTTTGGGAATATTGTGATATTTTGTATGGGGATTTGAAAGTGTGTTTTTAATACTTTTTGTAACTTTATTTTCCTATTGGTTGAATATTGAACCAATCAGCAGTAACTTCAAGATTGTAAGCTCTTTAAAAGGGCAGGCCTTTCTCATTCTAGAGAGAGAGGGTGAGGTTGACACACGCTTGCTGTGAGGCTGTGTAAAAACGTAAGTGCAAGGAAGTTTGTATCTTGAAAGTCTTTGTTATAGTTTGAAATTTA
>NW_026944922.1:102304-104804 GCF_034702125.1 Engraulis encrasicolus
ACTTTTTCTGGACATTGTAGCTGTGAAAAGGTGTCTTCCATATATATTAGAGCAAAGAAATGATTCAACTGATGCTTCAGCCTTTGTATAGCCATAAAATAAGGAAAATTCTAAAAACGCCATTGATTTCTACACTGATGACTTGTTTCCTCCCTCTTTGTTCATCAGGATGACTTCCATTTCATGTTCTCATCATGTGGCTAGGACCACTGTGCCATGATATCAACAAATATGGAGCAATAACAGAGGAAATGCTACCTGGGTGCCCTCACAATATGCTTCGTTGGCTATCGCAGGGGTGCCCTATTTATTTATATAATATATTATATTTTAATACTATAAATGTTTATATTATGAATATTTTAAGTCTGCTGACCATGGCTTGCTCAAAGAAACAAAATACAAAAATCAGAGTTTGAAAATTACAACAACAATGGTCATTATAATGTTGAGTATCTCATGGATCCTCTCGGGGTCATAAATGACCCCAGAGGTGTTTTGGTTATAAATCCTATATAGATGGTCCAAATCTCACAAAAATCATTCACAACATGCACAACATATGTATTGACAAACTCCTAGAAGGACAAGTTTTTATGATGAAAATTGCAGAAATGGTGTATGAAAATATGTGCCCGGGGTCATAAATGACCCCAGTCGGTCGCTTTAGGGTTAAACCACTCATTGCATGATGCAGGCGTTTCAGAGGGTGTTTTGGAACTATGTGATTTAATCAGCAACCGTTTGTGATTATGGAAAGCCTAATAGTTATGAGGTTACTATTTGGAATTAGAGAGAAAAAGAGCTTTGTTTTTTATCAGAGAAATCGCTAGTTAGCATGCTAACATTAGCCAAGTATGCCAAGCAATGAAATCCAGTAAAGTAGCTGTTAGTAGCCTACTCACTACTCACTAACACCCACCTGATATCATAATACTTGCTTAGGTTGACAAGCAATGTAAAGTAAGACTGGTGCAATGTTTAAAACAATTTTAGCTGCCATATCTCCTTCCATCCACATGAATTGTCTACTTGTTGTAAGCTTAAAAAACATTAATTTCCAGACCAGAATGACATAGCCTACATTAATCATGTAACAGAACCATGCACAGCAGACAAGTGAGGCTATTTACTGTATTTTGTATATTATGAAATTCAATAGCGTGACAGCTCTTCTCCCTTTCTCTCACCCTGTCCCTCCAGTTCAAACACATAGATAGCCCCCTTCTCATTCTCCTACTCACAAATGCACCACTATTTCCAGTCCAGAAATGAAATTGGTTTGGAAGACAGTACAAATGTGTAGCTTATTAAAATTGTTATGCTGCCATGCTTTGTGATGCTGTAGGTAGTGTAGATCAATGCAGACCTCCTTGGTAGGCTTATTGTCTACACATGCATTTCACATGCAAATGTACTGTACAGTATATCACGAAAGTGAATACACCCCTCACAGTTTTGCAGATTTTTGAGTATATCTTTTCATAGGAAAGCATTACAGAAATGTAACTTTGACACAATGATTAGTGACCTTTTAACAACATATTTAACCGCTTAAGTTTCTTGTTCACTCAGAAAAAAACAAAATACAGCCATTAATGTTTGAACATGTACTCACAAAAGTGAATACACCCCAGATTAAAATCCGGTAGAGAAGGGGCTATGTTGGCTCGAATGGTCTCGAATTGAAACGAAATGAAAAGGGATGACAAGGGAGGTCATCAGTGTGCGTTTCAACCTTTCTTTGCATTGAACTTTTAAATTCTGAGTCTGCATCTGTCTTAAATAGATTGGTGTGAGATTTGAATGCAATCCTATGGAGAATATCATGATCTGCTTCAGTAGTCACAGTGCATGTTGACATGCATGTTTCTTTTAGGTGTAATTCAGATTGCCAATGTTGACAGCATTCATGCATCCCCAAACCATGTCAGTCCCACTACCATGCTTGGATATTGAGAGGATACACCTTTTTTGTAAAACTCACTTGTTTACCACCACACATGCTTGACACCATCTAAAGCAAATTTGTTTATCTTGGTCTCATCAGATCACACGACATGGTTCCAGTGATCCATATCCTTGGTCTATTCATCTCTCTTGAGACCAAGATAAATACATTTGCCGCACTCTCGGGTGTAATTCTTGTAGTTTTAATCTAGTGGGTTAGCATGACAGACAGACGTTTCGGCCTAAGCCTTCTTCAGCGTCTTACAATGGCTGAGCTCCATAGAGATTCCTCCAGGGTTTATTGGCAATGCAACACACGCACACATATCCCTTGTAGGACACAAAAAGATATTTTACTCTTATATGGACATAATAAGATATAATAACAGAAGTAATAGTCTAGTTTTGTGTTTTATGCTCAGTATAAGCCTGATATTGTGTTCTGACAGCACCCGATGAAATACAACCCAACTGATATATATATTCTTATTTTCTGGGTTTTCTGGGAATACACTACCAGCAGCCTCTTTGTGCAGATGGGCCCGACGGC
>NW_026944922.1:107304-112304 GCF_034702125.1 Engraulis encrasicolus
GTGTGCTACTGCAAAAATGATGATGATATCTGTATCTGTATCTGAATGTTTCCATTGTGGTCTGTTTAGTGTGCTGCATCACATCCTCTTTGTTTCTCTACTGACTATTTATCTCACGTCCACAACAGCTGAGCTGATAACCTCTACTGATTAGTAGGCTAATGGCCATTTAAACCACATGGTTTCATAATTGTGTTGCACAATAATGCAAAGTGGCAAATGAGAGCCCTTTGTTCAGATCAGTGAGCTATAAAGTGAACTATATTCTCTTTCCTTAGTCTTAGTCTCTGAGCTTTCCTTAAGCCACTGCTATTGACATCTCTTATGTACCTAACATCTTTATGTACCTAATTTGCTGGTAGACAGGGACATTGAGTCCATTTACTCGTCTACATCCACCACACCTAAGAGACGTAACTGCACCCAAGCACAACTCAATTCATTGTCCTCCCTTTCCAAAAACAATGATACCATTTTTACGAGTGCTGACAAAGGTGGAGGTCTTGTCTGTATGAACAGAGCTGATTATGAAAAAGAAGTACTGAGACAACTATCGGATGCTGCTTCTTACCAAAAATTACAAAATAACCCCACAGCAGCTTATAAGAGGGAAATTGACTTTTTCTTGAATGTTGCCTTTGAGAATGGTTATATCACTACACAGGAGAGGACATTTCTTTCCTCTGATAGCCCAACCATCCCTGTCATCTACATACTACCCAAAGTGCACAAAGCATACAATACATTCCCAACCGGTCGCCCCATTGTATCCAGCATTGGTTCACTAACAGAACCTCTCTCCCAATTCGTTGATGCGCACCTGAGACCCCTTGTGGAGGCCCTACCCTCCTATCTCAAAGACACTGGGGATTTCATTGAAACGCTTGCACAAGTTGACTTGGGGGCAGATGAAGTTTTTTTGATCACCATGGACGTCACCAGTCTTTATACTAATATACCCCACGACATTGGCCTGACAGCGCTAAAGTTTTTTTCTGGACACTCGACCCCCACTGAATTTCTTACAGAGATGGCAAAACTTGTCCTAACCAAGAACTATTTTTTATTCAATAATGACTTTTTTCTTCAAGTCAGAGGGACAGCGATGGGTGCAACTTTCGCCCCTGATTATGCCAATTTATTCATGGGCTTCTTGGAACATCAGTACATACACACCAATAACCCATTCACTGACCATATCGTAACATACAAACGTTATATAGATGATTTATTCATCATATGGAAAGGCACAGAAGAACAATTGACACAATTCCACCAATACATGAACAGTCTGGTGGACACCATTACCTTCAGCCTGGAATACAATAAAAATCAAATACATTTTTTGGACACATGGGTCAAACGAAAAGATGGCAAACTTTATACTACACTGTACAAGAAACCTACGGACAAAAACAGTTGTTTACATGCCTCTAGCTTCCACCCAGAACCGACCAAGCGAGGGCTCCCCTACAGTCAATTCTTGCGCGTGAGACACATTTGCCAGAGAGATGAAGACTTCCGGACAGAGGCAGATAGGCTATATGGACAGTTCACTCAACGAGGCTACTCCACAGACGTCCTCGATTCTGCCCTGGACAGGGTGAAATCTGAGGGCAATGCTGGTCGCACTCGCCCGGGTGCCAGACCACCGCTTGAGAAACCTCCTCTGATCTGCTTTACCACCTACACACCCTTCACCCTTCAGAGACCACACCCACCCTCTCCATCAACATTTCACACTGCTCCCATCCGGACGGAGGTACAGGACACTCAGGTGGCGATGAGCATGTTTTAGCAAAAGCTTTGTCCCATCACTGAACAACAACCTTCCACAATAACACACACACACACACACACACACACACACACACACACACACACACACACACACACACACACACACACACACACACACACACACACACACACACACACAAACACACACACACAGCCTTGCTCCTCTGTAAGTGGTGTTTCGCAGCCCTCACACACAGACACACCGACCTTGCTCCTCCTTTTCAGTTCTCTCCCTCTCTCTCTCACACTCACACTCACACTCAGACACAGACACAGACACAGACACACACACACACACACACACACACACACACACACACACACACACACACACACACACACACACACACACACACACACACACACACACACACACACACACACACAAACACACACACCATTAAGTAGTCACTCTAGTCTCACTAGTTTCACGTCGTGTTGCCCAGGATGGTCAGGATGTGTGTACTCGGGTACGAGAGCCGAGGTGGGTGGCGACATGCACAAAGGTGTTTTTTTTTAATTAGGTTATAGTATTTTGTCCACGTACAAAATCATAAGCCTACTTTAATTCACAAACATAAACACCATGATTCTAATAGGCCTATGCCTCGTTTTCAATAACTGGACTACCTGCAAATCAGTTGCATTGAGTAGGCTATTATGGCATGTAATATGTTGATAAGGACGGATATTTTTTTAATTTGACAAAAACATTTTGAACACCAACAGAAAAAAAACGTGTAGGTCTCAAGGCTTCGAATATGCCTTGTTTGCAATAACGGGACCCTCTGAACCCAACGCAACTGCAAGCTTCTTGTCAAGATCTTACGGTAGGCTATTATGATGTGCGATATGCTGATAGCTACATGGCATTTGACCAGATAATATAGATAACCAATATGCTTCTTATAGAATATGTCTCAATAACGGGACCAATTTGGCTTCCAGCAGCAGTGACCACTGCAAGCTGTTATGTGTTGTCAAGATAAAAGTTACATCGTGCTATAAGCCATTTTGCAATGAATTTTGCAATAATGTAATTCTGCTGTGGTTTACATTACCTATACATTACATATACCTGTCCATTGTCAATAATGGCCCCTTTTAGACTACAGGAAACCTGTGACTATTGTACCGTTGAAGCGGGCAGTTAAATTTGAAAATTTAAATTTAAAAAGTGAAATTTCTTACCTTTCTGTCAAAATTGGTCATAAAACATGGTCTGATCTTCCTGGAAATCACAGGAAGGAACAACCAGAGTCTGCTTTAACTAATTCAACCCAAACATTTACAAGTTTTCATATGTTCATTGGCCATAAGATGTAAACATTCACAGGACAGCAAGGCATAAGTAAGTACACCCTTGCATTCAATAGGCTTTAACCCCAAGTTAGTCACAATAACCTCAACCAGATGTTTCCTGTAGTTGCAGATCAGATTAACAAAACAATCTGGATGTATCTGGTCTCCCTCTTCTTTAGAAAAATGCCTCTCGTCAGCAAGGTTTGTGGGATGTCTGGAGTGCATAGCTTTCTTGACTTCATGCCATATAATCTCAATTGTTTTTTGTCAGGGCTTTAACTGGGCTATTCCAGAATGTTATTTCATCATTATGAAGCCATTTTAAAGTCAATTTGCTTCTAAAGTATGGGTTGTTGTCACATTTCAGCACCCATCCTCTTGTGTGCTTCAACTGTGTGACAGATTACCTCACTTTTTTCTGTAAAATATCTCGATAAACTTCTGAGTTCATTGTTCCACTGATAATAGCAAACTGAAAAGGGCCTGAGGCAGCAAGGTAGCCGCATATAATGATACTCCCGCCACCATACTCAAAGGTGGAGATGATGTTTTGGTGAAGGTGTGGTTCTCCAGTTCTCCTCCAAACATGACATTGTGTGTTCCCCTGAACAATTCAACTTTGGTTTCAACGTTGGTCTACAGAATATTTTGCAGTAATTCTATGAAGCATATAAATGCTTTTTCGCAAATCTCAAAGGTGCAGCAATATTTTTTTGGACAGAAACCCCATTCATTTTAGATTGGCAGAATGAATCCCATGTTTAGCTATTCTTGGTTACATCTCCTCTTCTGAGTATGGTGGCGGGAGCATCATTATATGCGGCTACCTTGCTGCATTAGGCCCTTGACAGTTTGCTATTATCAGTGGAACAATGAACTCAAGTTTATTGTGATATTTTACAGAAAAAAACGTGAGGAAGTCTATCACACAGTTGAAGCATTCAACAGTATGGGTCCTGAAATGTGACAACAACCCATACTTTAGAAGCAAAACGACTTTAGAATGGCTTCATAATAATGAAATACACATTCACAGCCCAGTCAAAGCCCTGACAAAAAACAATTGAGATTATATGGCATGAAGTCAAGAAAGCTATGCACTCCAGACATCCCACAAACCTTGCTGACGAGAGGCGGTTCTCTAAAGAAGAGGGAGACAAGATACAAACAGATTGTTTTGTTAATCTGATCTGCAACTACAGGACAAGTCTGGTTGATGATATTGCAACTAACTGAGGGTTAAAACCTACTTAATGCAAGGGTGTACTTACTTACGCCCTGCTCTCCTGTGAATGTTATGGCCATATGACCAATAAAAATATGATAACATGTAAATGTTTGGGTGGAATTAATTAAAGCAGACTCTGACTGTTCCTTCTTGAGATTTCCGGGATGATCAGACCAAGTTTTATGATCAATTTTGACAGAAATGTAAGACATTTCAAAGGGTGTACAAACTTTTTCCTGGGACTGTATATGCGGTTGCATCAGGGTGTCGTTTGTAAAATCCCTCACTTCATGGTGTAGGCTACTTAGTCTGGAAACACAAAGCCATCTACCTCTGCAGCATGGGGCAGCTGTCATTCTGAATGATGTTAGGTGCAAGTACAGCCCTCCCGGTCGAGAGGGCGTGAAACTAGTGAGTCCCGTAGTCCCACAGACCTCAGCTGTCCTCTATGATTACCTCATGTGTCAACTATCCTCTCAAATAAGGTAGTGGTGCGCAGTGCACATCCAAGACGCAGGTGCAGGACAAAAGGGTCAGACACTGGGGAAATAAAGCTGAGCATGCAGACATTCAACTATATTTTCATAGACCCAGGAGCTGTCAAAATGTAAGTGATGTTATATTGTGGAGCAGAATATGGCTGGAACGGGCTGTAAAACCATAAGTAAGA
>NW_026944923.1:0-9080 GCF_034702125.1 Engraulis encrasicolus
TCTTTTGGGTTTCTGTGGCTCTGCTCCCCTGTCTGCAGCCAAACATTGTCTCTGTCTGTCCCCTGTTCTGTCTCTGTCTCTTCTCTGTTCTCTCTCCTCTTTCTCCTCTCTTCTTCTTCCTCTCTCTCTCTCTCTCCCTCTCTTCTCTCTTTTCTCTTTCTCTCCTCCATTGGGGGGTCAGTGAAAATTTTTTGTCATGGCATCGGGGGTGATGTGAATTTGTGCTATTTTAGTGAGTGAGTGATGGTGGGGGAAAGAAGATAGAGCAAGAAGTCGGGAGTGAGTGATGACTGTGTGAGAGTGAGTGAATTTCGATTTAATGGGAGAGAGCCGGAGGAGCAAATAAAAGGGGAAAAAAAGGAGAGGAGAAGGCAGTGATGTGTGGGCCCTTTATGGGCTGGGGTTGGGTGACGGTGGTGGTGGGGTGGCTGGTTCGGGTTGTGGGTAAACAGACAGGGGGACGGGTGAAAGGAGGGGATTTTTAAACCCAGGGGCATTTCCGTTTGTGGTTTTCGGTGGATTTGGGGGAATGACAAACAAGAGGGGGTGGGGGGTGGGGGGAGAGAGGAGAGAGGGGGAAGAAGGGGAGAGAGAGAGGGGAGAATGGGAGAGGGGGAGAGAGAGGGGAGAGAGAGGGGAGACAGAGAGAGAGAGAGAGAGAGAGAGGGGGAGAGAGGGGGAGAGAGAGAGAGGGGGGAGAACTGGGAAAGACAGTGAGAGAAAGTGAAACACATGCTTTCTATTCCATACTTTTTTTCTGTTGATTTGTGTGTAAATTTTGGGCCAAAATTGTATGTTGTAATTCACCCGAAGCATTTACACTTACCTCTTTTTTCATCTTATACAGTAATTTAAATTAAAATAGGAGTGTTAAAGCACTTTGAGTTAAATTTCCCTTTAAATTTTATCCTCGGGGATTTGGATTTGTCCTCTGCACTATACTCCATCTGTGAGGTAAAAAAAACACCCATATACTTGAGGACTGAGTGACCAGCATTTTAGAGGTTACACCACACACACACACACACACACACACACAAACACACCCACACACAGCAACACACAACACACACACACACAGACCATAATTGCAGGCCTACACGACCTCCCACAAAACCACACAAAACCCAAATTTGCAGCGCCTCACACCAAACAAAAACCCCAACCACACACACAACCAACACACACAACACACACACACACACACCATGGGATTATTCCAGGCCCGGGGACCATTTAGGGGTTAGGCGCCGCCTGTTAAAGGGGCCCAAAACCTCAACGGGGTGAGGGGGGGGGGGGGGGAGCCTGGGCCTACTATGCTTTTAAAATAACATCCACAAATGATTGCCCTACCCAATACGACTGGATGTTGTGGTTTGGGGTTTAGGGGTGCACCGATACCACTTTTAAAAACCCGATACAAGTATGAGACTTTAATGTGTGTACTTGCCGATAGAGTCCCCAAAACCCGATCCCTTTTTACCCCCAAAATACTTAAAATGAAATGCAGGCCTTTTTTTTTTCCACCTGTGATTTTTTTATTGTCCATTTCCCTTTAAATTTTAAATTTTAGAAAAATTTTAAAAGGGTGGCACTTTTTTCCCCTGCTTTGAGTCCACAAAAAGTGAAAAGATTTGCATTTTTTTGGTAATGCAATCTTTTGGGGTATGGCAAGTGTGATGATAGAGACGAGTACGGTAAAGAGCAGTTTGGGAAACCCTATTGAAGACCCTATTGGATCTAGGTCTAAATGTAAGAGTCTTGAGACGGGGAAATTTGTGGGTTCAAATCCGGAACCTGGGGGAAAGTATGCAGGTGGCCCACCATGGCGGGGGCCCCTCTTAGAAAGGCATCAAATCCTATTGCTCCAGGGCCGCAAACAATTAGCAGGGCTATCTCGACTGTGAGTTCTTGAGAACTTTAGTAAAAATTTTAAAACTTTTGCCCCTGGGATGCAAAGGCACGTCTAGCCCCCCTTCATGAAAAGCCCCCTTGCTACTTTTTGAAACTTCAATAGTAGTTACTTTTTAGACCCCATTCTTCTGCCATTTTTAAACTGAAAGGGCGTCGATGATTTAAAACATCCCATCGAAGCTTCGGAAAAGCAAAAAAAGATTTTTCCCCTTTTTTGAAAAAATTTAAAAATGTTAAAAAGCTTAGTTGGTTGCCTGGCAGACTTAAGTCCAAAGAGCTTGCGTTGATAGAAAGGCTAGCAAACAATACATTTAAATAAATTGGGAAAAATAAATTAAAAGCCCCCCTAGTAAATAATTGAGCTTTACCTCACGTAATGTAAATTCTGCCCCCCCCCCCCAAAAAAAAAGCTAGCAATTATAATTGAATCTTATAGACCAGTTAGTGGCTAGCTGGTCCGATAAGTCAAGAAGTCGCTATTTGGAATAAAATTAACACACCAATAAACAGAACAATTGAAGAATAGGAAAAAGGTAAAACTCAATTGGGGGATTAAACTCCAGGAAAGGTAAAAGGGACCTTAATTCCAGAAAGGACGGGGTTGCTTTAAGTTTGAGTGAATAGTCAACTACGCACTCATAACCCCTTAACTAGTTAAAGCCTGTTAACTTTTAGAGTCCCCATTAAGCAAATGCCTTGGGTGGTATCAGATAAAATCCACACAGCCTGCCAGTGCAACATGACTGCTAAATTTGACTGTTGATAGACCTTTTCTTAACGAATGACGCAATTGCCTGGTTGGAACCACAATTATGGTAACATGCCCCCCGGTCTTCTCTCTGTCTCTACCGGAGGGGGTGGTGGGGTGTGTGTGTGGGGCGTGTGCGGTGGTGTGCGCGGCGCGTGCGCTTGCGCGTGCGCGTGGCGGCGCGGCGGTTTTGGTGCTGCGGCGTGGTGGGGTGTGTGCGTGTGTGTGCGTGTGTGTGTGTGTGTGTGTGGCAGCTACGTTGGGGAAAGGAGGCAGAGTGTAGGAGGTATTTGTTGTCGCTATGTGTTGCCACCCATCACATTTGGCTGTCGAAACATTAACTTAACAAGACTCCAGAACACACACACACACACACACACACAGACACACACACAAACAAAACCATCGAATGTACCCTGCTTTAAAAGTGCCCTTTTCAACGAAAATGGTTTCTGGGGGCACGTAATAGTTGACGACTTAAATACACACACACACACACACACACACACACACACACACACACACACACACACACACACACACACACACACACACAGAAAGATAGAGGCACGTACAAACCCATACTGCCTAGAGATTTCCTAATCTGTCCATCTTCCCTCCCCTCCGTGGCCCCCTTGAAGGGGTTGGGGCTGGATAACTCTCTCTCTCTCTCTTCTCTCCTCTCTCTCCTCTTTCCTTCTCCTCCTCTCTTTCTCTCCCCTTTTTCTCTCTCTCTCTCTCTCTCTTTCTTTTTCCCCCCACTCCCACTACTCACTTTCTCACACAACTCAGTAGAGACGTACAACACACAAAACTCATTTTCATAAAAAACAACATCACACACACACCTCGCCCTCAATATACAACAACCCACACCCCCCACACTCCGCACACACACACACACACACACACACACACACACACACCTTCCGGTGGAGGCAGAGAGAAATATATTACAGAGAGAAGTCACATTAATATACTTCTCCCACTCCTGCAGTTGTTGTATTTCCCTATACTCATTCCATCACACTCTATATGTCTTTCGCCACGTGTTTGCCATTTGTTTATTTAGATTATCACTTGTTTTATTTATTTATTTAGTTCATTATGCATTTATTTCGGCATCTGTCATGGGTGTGTTCTGTGAGCCTGAGTTTGATACTCTTCGGTCACGTGTGTAACGGCTGTCCCCCGGATGGAAAACCATATGGGGACACTGAAACCATGGGGCCCCAGTTGAAGGTGGTGTGTGTATGTTGTGGTGTTAGTGTGTGTGTGGTATGTGTGGTAGTTGGTTGGGGGTGTGTGGTGTAGTTGTGTGTGGTATGGTGTGGTTTTGTGTGGGTGTGTTGTCTGTGTCTGTGTCTGTTCTGTGGGTTTTGGGGTGCTGTTGTGTGTCTGTGGGTGTGCGTGGTGTGGTAGTTGGCGTTTGCGGTGTGTGTGTTGCGGTGCGTGTGCGTGTGCGGTTTTGTGGTGGTGTTTGGTGTTGTGGGTTGGTTGTTTTTGTGTGTTTGTTTGTTGGGGCCCTGTGTGATGTGTGGGCATGTGAATGGAAATCAGAGGGGTTGTGTAGTGAAAGGAGGGGAAGGGAGATGTGTGTGTGTGTGCTCGTGCATCTGTGTGGAGGGTAGTGGTGGTGGGGGACTTTCCATGTAAAGTGAGACCCCCGTACATCAACATTGTATTTCTGTGTTGAGTGGTGTGGCGGTTTGTTGTCTGGTTGCTGTTGATCACACAGACAGACAGACAGACAGACAGACAGACAGACAGACAGACAGACAGACAGGCAGGCAGGCAGGCAGGCAGGCAGGCAGGCAGGCAGGCAGGCAGGCAGACAGAGGTTGACAAAATTTCACTGAGAGTTGAGATCTGAAATGTGGGTCACTGCCAAAATAGCAAATGAAAACTGGTTTGGCTAAATAACCGGTTGCATTGTTCTCTGTTTAATAGTATGATAATATGACTGACTCAACTTAACCAAACAAGCTTATCCAATCTGAACTTTCAGCCTACTGTAGATCAGCCAGGTGTTTTTTTGGGGAGGGTGGGGGACTTCATGCTGAACTTTATTTCCTTCTCTATGTTACTTGCACCAGCTGATTCACTAAAAACCGACTAGTTGATTTGGATTTTTGTAAATTTGGTGTTTTGAAAAAAAAAAAAAGACTTAAACCTTATTCCCTTTCCCGGGAAGAGGTGTGTGTGTGGTGTGTGGTGTGTGTGTGATGTGTGTTGGTGGTGAGTGGGTGGTCTATACCCTAATTACCTTTACCGCCCTGTTTTTTGTTTGCCTGGTGTTGTTAGAAGGAACTGTTGCCATAAAATTTTGGGGGCTGTGATGTGAGTTTGAGCCCCTTTCATGTCCTTATCATTATCGCAATCAGTTGTTTTTTTTGGGTGAGTCACTGGATAGATTTGGCTTGAAACGGGAAATCAAAGAAAAAAACACACACACAACACACAAACACAAAAACCCAACACACACACCACAACACACACACAACACACACACAACCACACAACACCACCAACACTCCCCATGTGCCTGGGAAACCCCATGCGCCTTGCAGCACAATCGTTGCCACCAAATGGAAAGGTCGCGGACCTGACTAAAACAGTGGCCTGAGCAAGGGCCAATCAGAGAGCGGTTTGTGGGAGAAAAATGGTGATGCGAAAACGGAAGTAGCTCGCCGTCAGAGATTCTTTAAGTAATAGGATGCCCAAGTAATGGTTGCTATGGGCACCTAAAAATGAACCGGTTCCGGGTTCCTAAAGGGCTTTTCATAAAACTCCTAGCATTGAATAGAAAAGTCCTTAGGTCCCCCCCCCCCTTTCAATAAAAGAAACCGGAAAAAGGGGCCCAAAGGAACCTTCTCTCTTACTTCTTGTGCCGTTTTTTTGAAGAACTGACACGATTGTATTGCGTACGTATCTTTAAAGGGTTCATTGGAAACGGCCAAAAAAGGTTTTCGGAAAATTTTAAAACCCTCCCCCCAAATTTTGAGAAATTTGTAGGCCGGTCTCCAGACCCCTGCGCCCTTTTAGTCCTTGCGTCCTCCACTTTGCTTGTGGCCCACGTTTTGTGATGCCCCCCCCCCCGTGGAGAAAACAAAATTAAATTTCCCCGCTGTCGTAGCACAACAACTTTTGGGGGATATTTTTCATTTACCAACCAGTTTGCAAAAAGAAAATGCTTTAAATGAGCTTTTTTTCGAGATGTTGAAATTTAATGCTGTTTCAATGAGTCATCATATTCCCGGTACCACAATTTCGCACAATTGCGGACCATGGTCGTATTTGGAAGCACCCCATCCACTGTGAATGCTTTTTGGGGTGAACCCGGAATGCCCCGAGTGACTGTCTTAATTTCTCCCCCTCTCCGCTTAGAAAAAAGTCACCCCCCCTCCCGCCTTGTTTTCATTCCAGGAGCATGTGAAATCGGAAAGTCAGCCATCACAAGGAGAGTGATGAGAGAGAGAGAAGAGAGAAGAGAGAAGAGAAGAGAGAGAGAGAGAGGAGGAGAGAAGAGAGAGGAGGGGAGAGAAGAGGGGAGAGAAGAGAGAGAGAGACAGATGACTGTTTCTGCGAGGGGGGGAGCTGTGGCCCTTGGCAGTGTCCCTGACAGGGGGGTGGCCAATTTCCCGGTATGAGGTTGGTGCCAACTCAAAGAAAAAAAGGGTACGACCTAAAAAGCACAAAGGGGCAAAAACGAGACGGCTTTTTTTTGTTCCCCCACTATTTTTAACTACAAAAAAGTAAATTAATGAATTTTGAATGTTTAGCTATAAACGCATAGCTGGTTCTCATTTCAGTAACATTTAAGAAAAAAAAATGTTTAATGTATGTGTTAAAAAAAATCTATAAAGGCAAAAACGTATTCAGTGTAAGTCCCAATTAAAAATCATCAATACATCCTTGAAAATTATGAAATGACGAAAAAATTCTTTTTTCATTTCCTGGGCATAATTCAGAAGTTTCTTTTTATTGTATCAAAAGCACTTTTTTCATTACCATTTTTTTGATATTCAAAATCATTGGGGACTTTTGCCCGGATTTTAAATTCCTTGGATATCATTCAGGTAAAAAGATAAAGGGCTTTTAAACATAAAAAAAAGTGTAGTCCCCCAAATAGTGAATCATAAAAAGGAATAGGGCCCCTTAAGTGTGATGCAAAGGGAGAATCTTGTTTTCAATATAAAAAAAATCGTATTTTTTCTTGTGGTAACAGGTCCACAAAAAAATTTCATTCGTGAAATGCAAAAAACACTTTTATACTCAGATATTTTTCCAAACAAGCATTTTTCAAAAGAATAGTAAAATTGTGGGTCAAAGTCTTGTTCATGAGGTGACAACTGTGTGTTGTAAAAGGTGAAAATAAGGTGAAAAGTATTTGGTCCTTTCAGTGTAAAGATGTATTGTGACATGAGTGTAAGGGGCCCTTTCATTCGTGTAATCAATAGGTTTTTATTAAGAATCAAAAGGCAATATAAATTTTCAATATATTAAGATACAATAATATGAATTTTACTTAAATTAGACTTTTATTTTTATTTCCATTATAAAGTTTTTTGCCCCTGTAGCATCCATATTTTGGGTAGATTCTGGGATTTTGGGGAAATTGTAATGAATTATCAGAAAAACCTAAATCACATCCCCGAAAAATGCAGGTTTAAAAGAAAAATTGTTTTTTTTTTTTTTTTAGGGTAAGTAGTAGCCTACCTCTAAGTTGTGATCTTGGAATTCTTCAAAACCATTTTAAAGCCCAATATTTAAATAAAAAGCAATTATTTGACAACATTATTTTGTTTTCCTCATTCAGGGTGTTTTAGTACTTTGTATGATGGTAAAAATATCTAGCAAAGAAAAAATAGCGTTTATATAGGCTTTTTGCCCAAAGGGATCATTTAGTGTAATGTTGTGGTCATTATGAATGCACATTTTTATGTGAAAAAAAAGTCAAAATTTTACGAAACTTATTTTGTTTTTGCACAAAAAAACGGGGGCATACAACAAAGAAAAATTGGCATTTTAAAGATTTTTTCTTCGTGGGGAAAAAATTTTTAAAACCAAATGGGTGAAATGCATCGGTTTTAAGACTCAAACACTGCAAAAAAAAAGATTTTCAAATGCCTTTTCTAGAAATTTTAGGTTTGATGAAGCCCCAAATATAGGCTTTACTATGGTATTAGCTTTTTTCAGTTTTTTTAAGTCTCTATATGTTTTTTTATTATAAATTTTAACCCCGATCACTGAAGACATTTTTGGGGGAAAATGGGGTTTTAAAAGCTGTTCCTTATATTTTTGAACAGAAAAAAAAAAACTTAATCACTTAACCCCAATGTAAAAAAAAAAGTTGAAGAACGGTGTGGGAACAGTTTTATTTTTTTTGGGGTCCTGAAAAACCCGTTTGTCTTTGACCCAACACACCCACACAATACATGCATGGGGCTGTGCAATATATCGTATTAAATCGTGATATCAATATTGCCCATCAAAAAATTACTTTTTATATATGATTTGAAACAACATTTTGCATTTTTTAACTGCCAAAAAAGGGAGGGCCACTAAGGGCAAGCTTCCCCCCATTGACCATTGCTACCCAACACTGTCGAACACCAGTGGTTTCTTATGGCCCCCCATCAAAAGTGAAGGGAGGGAAGATGTGAATTATTTTAAAACATTAATTTTTCTTTAAAAATATTGTCTAAAAAAATTGATATCAAAAAGACTGAAAAAATCATGATTTTTTTCCCTAATCAAGTGCCCCAACAGCATACCGTACACCACTCAACGAATAAAAATTGCATGTAGCCTTCATCCTTTTGCCCCCAACTCTCTCCAAAAATTTCTGGTCTCTCTTTCCAAAAGCCCACACTACATCAAAAACCCCCGCTCCCCCTCCTCTCTCCTCTCCTCTCCTTCCTCTCCTCTCCCCCTTCCCCTCCTCTCCCCTCCCCTCCCTCCTTGCTATTCTCATGCACCAGTCGTTTTTTTTCCCAAGGAGATGCTCTTGGGAAAAAGTTTTTAAACAGTGTTTTCCGGCAACAGCACGTTGGGGCCCTGTTTTCCCGATTAAAAGATCACAAGTTGAAACTAATGATAAAAGTTCAGAGTTTTTAGGTTGCTTTATTTTTATAGTTTTGGAATTAGCCCAATATCGTTTTGCAAGTTGCTGGGAACATTGCGCAAAAAAAGATGCGTCATTCTTAGAAACTGTACTGCTCCCAACGGGACAAGTGTTTACTTGTATGCCGGGCCATTCACCTGGGAAGTACAACTTTAAGGGGTGCCGAATTTTTCAAAAATTTTTGAAAATGGTTCAGAGAAACGATCAAGATTAGATTAGGTTTGATTAGATTCTTTATTTTTCCATAGAGATATTTGCTTTGAAATCAACAGGTCGGGGGGTTAAAAAAAG
>NW_026944924.1:5000-9026 GCF_034702125.1 Engraulis encrasicolus
GCATTCTAAAGGCCAAATAAAGGAATTAATTGCGTGTTAATTTGAATTACACAATATTGTATCTAGTCAAACAACCAAAACAACAAAAAATATGTACTACGACAGTTGTTGTTAAAAAGCTCATTTCTCAAATATCTAGGTCCATTGGATTGTGACCATGTTTGTCCTTTGGTGTGATTACTCCAAAGGTGTCACACCATAGGACTTTTTACCAGTATCAACTCCATTCAGGACTTTTACCATCACACGCCATAGGACTTTTTTGAGCTTTTTGAGTTAATTTAAAGCCAATTGTCGTTCCGTCCAACTCTGAAATTACAATTTTCACCCTTTAGTTTAAAACTGCCATTTTCATACATTCATTCATAAGAAACAAAATATGAAAAATACACACCTATTGTTCAATTATGTATTTTATGGCTGTCCACTCCAAAGGACTACAAAACTAATACATCTTGTTTGGGATAGAAAAACCCATAATGTTGACTGACTGAGAAACTCTGATGAGGAGAGAAAAATCTAAAATCCATCCTTTGCCATTGGCTTCTTAACGGGGGTCTAAAAGTCACCCAATTTAGCACCCGCTGGAGCTTCAACAATAGATAATTCATACACAGAATAACCCAAAAAAATGGGATGTCACACCACCACAGGAACATTTATTTTTTTGCGACAAAGTTTTCATATACTTGGTCCATACGGTTCTCAGAAAAAAAACAGGGAAAAAAAGTAATAAGCATTTGCCTCTTGTTAAAATAGACACCTTGAAAATTAACATGCCAGGGTTGTTTAGACAACTATGACTGAGCTTAGCTTTGATCTAGTTATTTAAAAATGTTTTAATTTATGGAGAACCAGGCTTGCCTCAGTCACAACCCATAGGACAAAATGTGACATTTGCACTCAAAATTAAGTATTACTTAATTAAGCTCTGGATTATTTACACATTACTTTTTCACAACAAGACATTAGTTTAATATTTTTTAAAAGCATGACACTTTTGAAAGCATGACATTACTTAATTTAAGAGCGCGACGCGCAAAATCACACGTCAGCCTATCTTACCCGTGTCCCTTCCCAGTGTGTGTGTTGTGGTTGCTCGTGTTGTGGTGTGTGTGTGTGGGGGGGCGGGGGTGTGTACTGTAAATCAAAGATGTTGTTTACAGTAATTCTTTATTGATTGTTTCAACATTTACAGCGAATTATCGATCAGAAATGCAGTGCCCCCTTTTTTTGTGCAAAACACAATGGCTTGCTTCTGCTATATGGTTGGTTACTAACACAGAAATGGCTATGCTTTGGCAGACTAAAATGTACAAATAGTGTGTATGTTTAAACATCTACCGTTGTGTGCTTGGCATGGCAGAACTTGGCCTTATAATTTCAAATATAGGCAGGGCCAAACACACATGTCGGTATCTATAAAATACTGTAGATATACATGCACCATACAAGACTCTTGCTTGCTGTACGGTGTGTGTGTTTGGGTGTGGGACTATAGGTGGTGTATACATTTTGCGTTCCATCTAGTGCCGGAAATGGAAATTACAATTGCGAAGGGAGGCCTTTGTCAATCGGACAATGTTGATGCTGGACTTAACCCAAAGTGTACGAGCAAGGCCTACATTGCAAACAATTAAAAAAATATATGTTGCTTTACTCCTCTATGTGTTGTATAAGACAGGTGAGAAAAGACAGGAAATGGTTTTGAGAGATCCGTAGATGGGGTAGGGTTGAGAAATGATCCAGATCGGATTTGAACCCGGAATTGAGTGCCCCTGGGCAATGTGGGCCAAATATGGTACCATGTAATTGCTGCAGCACCCCCATCCCCCACCCAACATATATCTTTTGTACATGGTCTATTGAACTACACTTGTGCAGCACAATAATTCAACATCCCCCCTCATCCATCAATCAATAATCAATCAATCATCAAGCAATCAATCAATCAATCATGAATCAATAAATAAATCAATCAATCAAATCAATCGCAATCAATCAATCAATCCTATTCATCCCTCTGCAGGACCGATGCATTCATCCCATCAGATCGCTTCATGAGCGGGCCTTTTGTCCCGCAATCATTCATCCCTCATCCCTGTTTCATCATAATCTATCAATTACTTAATAC
This sequence comes from Engraulis encrasicolus, assembly GCF_034702125.1. NCBI lineage: Eukaryota > Metazoa > Chordata > Actinopteri > Clupeiformes > Engraulidae > Engraulis > Engraulis encrasicolus. The sequence goes on from NW_026944924.1 coordinate 7,135, forward strand.
AATTCATTCGATTCATTCATTCTTTTCAGGCATCCATCCATTCCTCTCTGACTCACTCTATCGTCCCTCCATCTAACATTTATACCTCCATCCATCCATCTCCCCCTCGCTTACTCTTCCCGAAAATCCTCTCCACTTTGTTTGCCCTTCAACTTGCGCTCTTGAAGGTGCCTTTTAACAGCTGCCATCAATCATCTACCTATCCATCTATTTCCATCCATTCCATCCACCATCCACACAATATCCATCTATCCATCCCTCATCCATCACCATCTATCCCGATCACCAATGCCATCCCACATATCCATCTATCCCTCCATTCTATCATCTTGGTGACATTTTTTTTTAATCTTTATCACTCGTTTGCTTTTAGCTTGAGCGTCTTTTAAGGTGCCCTTGCCCAGCCACCATCCATTCACCCACCATCATCACCCATCCATCCATCCATCATCTATCCATCCATCCACACATCTAATACCATCCCATCCATCCATCTCCCATCCATCCAGCCACCCATAATCCACCCTGATCCATCAATCTCATCCATCCATTCCACCCACCATACATCCACCCTCCCATCCATCCAGTCCAATTCCATCCTCCATCCATCCAATCCACTATTCCATCTCTTTCGCTCTTCCTTTCTTGTCGCTCATCTTGCCATATTCAATCAATCCCTATAATCAGTGGGTTCTCAACCTTTTTTTGAACACAAACTACCCCTTGACCTCACCACAAGCCTTGGAGTGGGCCCTTCGTTAGAAAACTGAAAAAAGACTAATACACCGATGGGGAACTAAGCCCCGACCCTGTCTCCCCTCCCTCTCTACCTCCATCCATCTGATCCTGCCTGTTTGGTATGTGATGTCATCTCCCGCTCTTACATTCATCTTTGTGCTTCTTGAAGGTTCAGATGCCCAGCCCATCAAATCTAAATCAAGACATACACTTCAATCGACACGTCTCTCCCGTCCATCATCCTTCTATCATCCTCATCCCATACCATCCATACAACCTCAGCCATCCAGTAAATTCATCAGCCATCCATCCAGTCATTCATTCCCATCCATCCTCCATCCCTCCATGCCATCCATCCCTTATACCATCAGAGCAATTATCAGCCATCCATCCATCAACCTCCATCCACCTCCATCCATCCAATCATCATCCATCCATAACTCCATTATCCATTTCTTTCGCTTTCCTCCTTTTCTGTCAACTCATCTTGCCAATAATTCAATCAAATTCCTCCTACCTCAGGGGGTTTCCAACCTTTTCTTCAACAAACACCCACCTTGACCTCCCACAAGCCTTGGAAGCGCCCCCTTAGTTTCAAAAAATGGAAAAGACACTACACCCCGATGGGAACTAAAGTCCCGCCCCGTGTCCCTCCCTCTCTCCCTCCCTCCATCTCTCCTCGCCTTGGTTATGCTGATTCATACTCCCCGCTCTTACCTTTTCATTTGTGCTTCTGGAAGGAAGATGGGCAGATGCCCAGCCCCATCAAACCTAAATCGAAGACATACACTCCCCACACGGCTCCTCCCTCCATTATCCTTCTTCTTATCCCCATATCCATCATCCAACCATAATCCATCCATTCATTCATCCATCCATCCATGCCATCCATCCATCATCATCAATCCATCCATTCATCCAATCCATTCCATCCATCACCATCACATCCATCCATTATCCATCATCCACCCACCACCATCCATTCCATCAATCCATCCATCATCCTCAAATTTCCATCCATCCATCCATTATCCATCCTCACGATTTCATCATCTCCACTTCAAACCCTTGCGGCATGCTGATCTTCGCCCCTTTCTTGCTCTCAGTTGTGCTTCTTGAAGGTTCCCCTTCCGCTTCTTGACGTTGGGGGATTC
>NW_026944925.1:0-8971 GCF_034702125.1 Engraulis encrasicolus
CTATTAGGCTATGTCAAACAGTAATCAGTTATTTTTTTGTGATTTTTTGTAATATTTTTTTGTGATTTGACCCTCAGAAACCCATTGCTTTGCAAATGGCAAGATTTACAAAGAACTACACTCAGGGCCGGTTTTTAGCATAGGCCGGCTAGGCGGTCGCCTAGAGCGCCATGTGAAGAAAGAGCGCCGAAATGGCGCTCTCCTATGCGTAATTTTGCGATATGAAGTTTTTTTTATGAAGTCGCAATCAACAAAGAGTGGCGAAAGCGCTCCTCACGGCAAAGCGCCCCTCAGCCAATAGTAATATCGCTTCCAACTGTCTCTGGGAAGTCTGTGAACCAATAAACAGACAGTTCTGAGAAAGGGGGCGGGACGAGTGACAGCGTGCGGTCTATTTTGAATTTGAAGACTCACTCGAGAGACAGAGAGGGCAAGCGCAAACAGTAGCGCTGCTCTGCTGGATGGAGATTATTATGTTCTCATTAAACCACTCATTGCATGATGCAGGAGTTTCAGAGGGTGTTTTGGAACTACGTGATTTAATCAGCAACCGTTTGTGATTATGGAAAGCCTAATAGTTATGAGGTTACTATTTGGAATTAGAGAGAAAAAGAGCTTTGTTTTTGATCAGAGAAATCGCTAGTTAGCATGCTAACATTAGCCAAGTATGCCAAGCAATGAAATCCAGTAAAGTAGCCGTTAGTAGCCTACTCACTACTCACTAACACCCACCTGATATCATAATACTTGCTTAGGTTGACAAGCAATGTAAAGTAAGACTGGTGCAATGTTTAAAACCATTTTAGCTGCCATATCTCCTTCCATCCACATGTTACCTGCTTGTTATAAGCTTAAAAAAACATTAATTTCCAGACCAGAATGACATAGCCTACATTACATTAATCATGTAACAGAACCATGCACAGCAGACAAGTGAGGCTATTTACTATATTTTGTATATTATGAAATTCAATAGCGTGACAGCTCTTCTCCCTTTCTCTCACCCTGTCCCTCCAGTTCAAACACATAGATAGCCCCCTTCTCATTCTCCTACTCACAAATGCACCACTATTTCCAGTCCAGAAATGAAATCGGTTTGGAAGACAGCACTCCTTGGTATAGGCTTATTGTCTACACATGCATTTTACATGCAAATGTACTGTATCACTCTCCTGGCATTTCAATTTCACGTTACAATTCAAACATATTGATAACCTCCCTCTCATCTGGGGTTGGGGGCCCCACCACCATCACATCCAACACACCACACAGTGAAGCTACTTTCTTGCGACTCAATCTGATGTGTTGGTCGCCTGTCAAAAAGAACCACAAATCCATTTGATGAAAAATGGTTATTGTTCTTGATGCTATTTAGTTAAGCTTACTACGGATATCACTCTTGTGTTCTGTAAGGTAGGCTATAAGAAAGAGGTTGTTTTTTCTTTCAAAGGAAAGGCGGGGGGGGGGGGGCGCCAGAACTCAAACTCGCCTAGGGCACCAAATAAGCCAGAACAGGCCCTGACTACACTACCAGTCAAAAGTTTGGGGTCACCACACTTTCCTCCCACAATGCTTCTTTCTGACAGCCAAGCTTTCCTTTTCAATTTCAGTTCTGGTATAAAATCAGTGTATAGAGTTATTGTTCCCTGAAATTGAAGCATGCAACAGTTTGACAGCAGTTTGATATTGGAAAAAGTATTTACTTGTATAGGCAATGCATAGAATAGACCAAAATGTATCACTAACTTTTGACTAATCAAAGTGTACCTTTACTAAGGTAGTGTCTAGTCTGGTGTACTAATCAAAGTGTAGACTCCTTTGCCATTAATAATAGCCAGTTGCGGTTCTACAGATTCATTCCCAGGATGAGATGTGGTCCAGAATTGCCCATGTATAAGACCCATGCATGCAAAAGTTGATGTCTGCTCCTGTCAATCCATACAATGCCGGATGATATACACATAATTTGAAAGAGGATAATCTATACTTTCCAACGATGTATGGCACTGGCTTGCACACTAAAACATCGCTGAGACCATGGATCGTGCATTCATAAGAAGGTTCATTCTGATGGGTAGAAAATCATGCAGCTACTTTGACTTGAATTTGTGGACAAGATGGCAACTCAACAAATGTCATACACCTACCATTGGAAAGGGTAGCTTTCCAATAGTTCCATGCATTCTCTGATAAATCAAAGAAATGTCTGTAGCAGGGCTTCGAACCGGTTCAAAGAACGAAAACGAAAACCAGGAACTTTTTGTATTTTACAGGGAACAGAAACGAAACCGGAAACGTTATTATTTTTTATGTTCTGGAACGGGAACACTTATTTAAAAATAATGGTAACCGGTTAATACCGGTTAATACCGTTCCTCAAACTAAAAAAAAATCATTCTTTTCCTGCGCACTCTACCATGACGGCTGAGGTTCACGTCCTGTGTAACATCAGACATTGTCTGACTGAATGGAGAGAGAGCTGTAGATTACAAAGTCTTCACTCCACATCTTAATTAAGAGAAACCACTGTCATACAAAAGGACAGAGTTTGCATTGCATTATTATAAGACATTGCAGGGAAGCGCGTGTAAAGCGCACCGACAATGTTCGGCGTTATTGGACATCCATGGCCGCTTCAAATATGCACAAACTCACGATGTCCATCATAGTGCTCCCCGAAGTCAGCGTGGAGCGCACATTTTCATCATTGAGGTTTATTCTCTGCTTCTCCGCTTAGGTCGTCCCTGAATGACAAAATTCTGGAGGATATTCTTATCATCCACTTGAATAAACAGTTTTGAATGTAGGCTGACTCATTTGCACTTCCGTCTTTCTTGGTTAACGTCAGTTAGCCCTATGGGGAGTAATCAGCTGACAGGAACGAAATTAACCGTTCCGGGAACAATATTTTTTGGTTCTAACCGGTTCGGAAACGTCAATTTATTGGTGGAACTCAGAACTGGAAACGTTATAATTCCGTTTCTGTTCGGAATGGAACGTTTGGAAAAAAATAACGGTTCAAAGCCCTGGTCTGTAGAAAAACTGACTAAAACAGGTACCATATTAGCCCGAATATAAGACGATCCTGATTATAAGACGACCCCCCATTTTCAGGCTCATGTTTTGGGGAAAAAAGTTTTTTGAAGACTTAATTTTGTTTCACATTGGAAACTTTTCTCAAAATGCAGTTTTTAATTTGTTTTACAAAGAACTAATTTCACAATATCATTTTCATGGAATTTCCATGATATAAGACCACAGATGGTTACTCATATCCTTTTCCTTTCTTTACTCACTTCACCTGTCAAGCGCCAATAGGCACCTACAGGCTACAGCCGCCTGGGCCCGCCTGTTTTAAGTGCGACGCAACATAGCCTACACTCAGAGCATTAGTCTGCGCCAGCCAGGCAACCAGTCCAGTAGAGATAGGCAATCTATTGTGCAATGCACAGATTTTGCGAAATGCTTAGTTGACAGCAATAGCTAACCAGCAGCCGTCTCGCCAAATCGCCGTTCATTTTATGCATCCAAAGTTTTCCGTTGGACTATAGAAACCGAACGTGACCAAAGGCAGATTGACGCATTGCACTTGAAACCCATGCGCTGCCTATCAGGACCACGTTGACATTAAAAGTCTGATTGATATTCATTTCTGTTCGTAAGCGCAAGGGGGAGTTTTAAAAAACTCCTAGTCGGTATTTTATATGAACCAAGACAAGTCTACTGCCTTAACCATTATTCTGTGTTGTTGTTGCCTCGTTGCGAGGCATATCGTCAAAGGCACCGCTTGTCAAAGGCGCCGCTTTCTCGGGCACACACAGATGATTGGCTGATTGATTGGCTGATGACAGCATCCAAAACTTAGCCTACAGGTTGTTCGTCAAATCACCCTTCATTTCTTTAGTTTCTAGTGGTGTTGTCGGCTGACCAGAGAGAACGACCAAAGCTTTCCTGATGAGACTGTAAAACCAAACACAAATAAAAGCAGAGCAACGGGCCGCGATTGACTTGTGTTTTTCCCCTTGCACTGTCGTCCGCATCGCGTTGACATTGACAGTTGATAGACGTGCGGTGCAACAGTCATAACGAAACAAGCATCTGCAAATTTGATATGGACAAAACAATCTCTTAACCCATCCATTATTGAGTTGTGTGCATTGTTGTGAAGCATAGGCTAATGGCCGCATTCAGGTTAAGTTAAAAAAATATATATATATTTATATTATTACTTTTTTCTCTAGCGCGCGGAAATAAGACGAACCCCCTTTTTCGAGTACTATTTTTATAACAAAAACCACCTCTTATATTCGGGCCAATACGGTATTTCTATGTAATAAATGGGTGAAAAAGCTTGGTTAGATTTCACTCTTCTGACCAGTTTAACCAATTTTATGGGTAATCAAACCTTATTTCAGGCATGAAAACGGGTCAGGGGTGAAAAAGGTGAGAAAGGTGCGGCGCGGCGTAGCACAGTGGCACGGAGCAGCGCGTGTGCTGCAGCGGTGCCCGCGCATGTGTGGTGTGCAGTGGCGTTTTTGGGGGATAGTGTTGTATAAGAGTCATACTAGGGGGGTCTGGGGGCATGGTCTCCCATGGGAGAAATTTTAGCTAAAACCGCCTTTAAATGATGAATTTTGAGCATACTATAGCGACCCAGGGATAGTGAACATAAGAACCATATCTTTGTTACTTCATGATTGTCATGCTGTCATGTCTGATGAGGGGGGCAGATAGATAGATAGATAGATAGATAGATAGATAGATAGATAGATAGATAGATAGATAGATAGATAGATAGATAGATAGATAGATAGATAGATAGATAGATGGATAGATGGATAGATAGATAGATAAAATGGGTTTTGGTTCTCAGCCTTTTTTTTTAAATAAATTCCCCCTTGACCTCATCATAAGCTTCCCAACACCCCATTGACCTCATCAAAACCCTGCCAATGCCCTTAAAAATAAAATAGACTAATGCCCCCCAATGGCAACTAAGCACCCCCTCCTCTCAACACTATCCATCCCCTCAAAAAAAAAATCTTTGTCACAGTTTGGATAAAGTACTGAAATTTTATCCAAACTACTCAATTTTTTGTCCATTCGCCTGTTTCCCTATGAAAAAAATAATAGGAAAGCTCCAACTTTGACCGTGAAAAAACTGTTTGACCGTGTTCCACTAAATCTGTATATTTTTAATGTCATTTAGATGTAGGCAAGGGATTACAAAAAACTTGCCATGATTCCGATAACAATTTGTCCCGTGTCAAACGATTGACAAAGTTAGGCTTCGCTCTTTCTCCCTCTCCCTCTCTCTCGTGCGTGCTATAAGAAGCCGCAGCATATGATTCGAACCATGATGTTGGATGCCTCGCGTAGCACCTACATGCGCTTCTTCCCCGTAGCGCCTATACTAGATACTTTCGCCATTTCGCAGCGCACAGACCCGTTAAAATAGCCGTCAGGAAAACGTGCCGTAGGCCTACCCAAGCTTTCATTAACGGAGCTCTTTTGAGAATAAATACTTTTTCACATGGGCAGGGCAAATGCGGTTTCAAATTATTAGGAAAACAGCTTAACCACTGTGACTAACTACATCAACTCACTTCTTAACGAAATGCTTGCTTCCTGATGTTCTCATAACAAGAATCATGATCTCAAATAGCTACCTCTCTGGGAAACGTGTAGACTATCTGTGACATCGTTTGGACATTTTCTTATAATCAGAGATGTTCTAGAACTATAAAGAAAGATATCTGATACAACCACGCCAGCCCCGCAGACACAAGCAGAGGACCAAAGGCTGCAAACATGTGTTTATTAATTGCGGCTTTCAAAGACGAGTATGAAGGGGGGCGGAAGGACTTATAGACTGCGTGAGCTCGTCACGTTATTGGCTGTGACGACGGCAACAAAGTGCTCGGAGGATCTGGCGGTCAAAAGTCATTGTCAGTTTTGGAATCTCTCCTGAATCTGTATGAAGTTTTCTGCGGTAGAGCGCTACACAATGATAGGCCTACAGCGCTACACTTTTCTCCTCGCTCGCCCCCCCCCCCCCCTCCCTTAAAATTTTCTCCTCGGATCTACACGATTCACAGAAATGACCCATTTTGATTTCAAAACGGCGAATTTCGCCGAAAGGTGAGGGATTTTCATGCCTATTATTTCACCTGTGGCTGTTCAGTACTTTCCATTATTCCATTTCAAGCTATTTAAAAGATGTTTGCGAACTGCAACTTGAATTGCAAACAAATAACTGGAAAAATGAAGGTGACTCACATAATGCAAAACTTTTGAGAACGTAGTGGAGTGGTAGGTGTGAGAGAGGGGGGGGAGTGTATTATATGTTCCTCTGGTTCACATTGTGACTGATTTACTAAACTCAAATTAGGGCCTACATTATCCCAACACCCAACACACAGTCATTTCCGGAGAGAAAATACGTATAAGAAAAGATCACATTCCAGGTAAAAACATGGCACAATTTTTTGGTAATCATGGTATACTGCTAGCTGATTTTTCTGAATACATTTTAACCATTGTAGAAGTAATTATTTAATATGTAGATGTGCCAGAAATGTGGGAAACATACGTTTTTTAGAAAAGTGATATGAAGGGCTGCTCTTATTTGGAAGGGAAATGCCTAATACCTCGGTGCTAAGCCATTGGAATACACAGACAGGTGTGTACACCTATAGTCTATCTGTGTATACGAGAATCATATAGTGATTTGAGATGATAAAGATAAGTGTTTCACTGAAGCCCTATTGCAGATTTTCAGCGTTTCTACAGAATTCTCAGAAATTAAGTTTCTGCATCAGAGACTTAGTAAAATTAGGTTGAAAGGAAATGAATGCTTAGGTGTCTGAGAGTTAATACAATTATTTTCTACCATCTGTGTTTTTGTGTAATTTCAAATTTCAAAGTTCAAATTGAACTCAGACTGCACATTAAAGAGTTACTTCAATACTAAAATTCAGTCACTGTAATGTTGCAATGTTGCTAAGAACTTGCTACAATTCACACATATAACAATGCTATCAAAGGTGCTGTACGGACATTCTTTTAAAATACTCATTAGCATAGGCCTATAGTCTATTCCAACACAAAGACAGCAATTAGCATATGCCAGTGAATATTTGGACTTCAGACATGAGGTTTGAGTTGAATTCACAGGAATTAATCATGAAGCTACTTTCATTTACCACCAAAAACCAATCTATTGATTTATCACATGGGATATAGAGCATTATATAGTACTGAAAAAGCTTAAATGGCACACAGTTAAGTTTTCATTAAAAGGAAAACGAAGTGAGTCTGGACTGAAATAAGCTGTTATTTTTCTAATGCTTTTCTTCTTCAGGATGGAAAAGCACACATCTGCCATTCACATTGCCGTCAGACCGTACAACACAGAGAGTTCCTATGCATACCACTAGACAGACGGCATTCTAAGCTTTCGAATGGTACCCCATATGCCCCAATTCACGAGGGTGGTGTGTACACAAACTTGCATCAAAATGTGTGTGGGGAAAATGGTCCTTTCTTCACTCGCGATAGCGATTTGCGGGCGATCTATGCGCTTCGTGTAACGCGAGTGGGCGGGGCTACTGTCCATTTTCTGGGGGAGCACTTGGGGTAGCCAATCAGATTTCAGGGGGGTCAAATGCTACCCTAGCCACCCCTGTAGCTCCGCCCCTGATGCTAGTGCTATACTTACACCATGAATTAACTTAAACTTTTACTTTCGGTACTTCCATAAATGTAATCCAATCTAATGTAGTAATTTCTATTTAATCGATTAACCTTATTATCGACAATGAATCAATAATCGGTAACACTTTAGAATAATGTCCTATTCACAGCCATATAAACACTTAATTAACATTTAATAATAATTAACACATTGACTCCCAAGTCACGTAAAAGTACGCTTTTGCCTCCAATGCATTGGCTCCCTAAATGTAAAATGAAGTTTTTACGTTTTTTTCCTGGATTCTGAATCTAGGCATTCTAATGCACATTCCGTGTGATTTTCGTAATAATGTGATGCACAGAACTGACATAGATCATGAAAACACCTACAAAGTCAAAACTCCTACAAAGTCAGGATCTGGATATTTAATCATCTGTGCATTTTTTTAAGCACAGTAGCCTATTTGAGTTTTATCATAGCGAATCAAACCACGTCTTCCTGATCACGTCACGTCACGTCTCAAGTCACTTCCTAGAAAATCAAAACATACACCTGTCAGTGCCTTGCTAGCTAGCCTATTCCTAAACATATGATGGAAGGATAAGGAGTTTTGCTGTCATCAAGATAGGTGTAAAATGGAAGGTTGTAATGAAAAACAGCATGCAACACAGCAGGAAGTAACCTAATTTTGGGTGAGTATTTTGGCACGTCTACTTTTATCTACAGAACGAAAACTGCCAGTCAAGTGACATTAGCTAGCTAGCATTTCAGATGATGTGGCTCTGAACAATAGCCTGACCAGGTGATTTTTGCATCGAAATAGTTTACTTGGAAGCTACTGGAGTTGTTCTTCGGGCGTGAACATGCATTTAGACCCGCAATATAAATTCGGAGAGTCAAAGAGCGCACCCGTGACAAAAAAAGGCTTTATCTCCGTTCGAATAGTGAAAAACGCTATTTCTACTTAAACCACTGCTCACTTAGACTTGAATAACTTCGGAATGGAATACTCTAGGAACAAACTGTAAAAACATACAGACAGCTGGGATTTTTGGCTTTTGAACAAGCCCTGGCATGTATCTGTAGGTTTAAGACAAAATATTCGGTGGCTGTTCAAAAAATGACAAAAAATTATGAAATTGGCTGGGAGTCTACAGCCAAAATTCCAAAAAACGGCTGGTATTCAATGTGTTAAGATTTAACAAAGCATTCACAAATGTTTGTAAATGAGTAATAACCAAATTACGACTACACAGTGGAGTGGGAATCGACTTC
>NW_026944926.1:5000-8961 GCF_034702125.1 Engraulis encrasicolus
ATCTTTTTGAGCACCATCATCTTTGTTTGCTAAGAAAAGATTTCACCAGTAGCTTGTGAGCATGCCCTTTCAGAGGTGGGAAAGACATGTAAATACACAGACTCCCCTTTAAAGATAGAGTATGTCATTTTTTCAGTAGTTTATGTCCAGAAGTTTTCCTTCCCATTCACAAGTGTTATTTATTTTTCTGTGCATATTTACCAACACCATCAAGTTCTAAGGTGGCTCTAAGGTGGCTCTTCTCCATGTTCGCCATTTTGAATTAGAAGTAGGCCTACAAAACATACCGTATTTTGGTCACACCCATAAGTATTACTTTATTAGCCTACTTACTAAATATTCTTATTCATGAAGAAGATCAAATTTGTGAGTGAGCAGCATCTATTTTGGAAACCAATCACTATAATGTCATACTCCGTTGAAACATTACATTACAAAAAATATCACAAGAATATTTCTCATCTTGAAGTCGGATAGCCAGAGATCCCATCTGCCCCCAAAAATGCTACAGGTTATGATCTTGGCACATTTCAACCCAAAAGTTATTCAAATGATATGCAAGCCATTACCCATCTCCTCAACAATGTTTTTCCCAGTTCGAGAAGTAGCTTCTCGAGGAAATTTGTTAACAAACTTACAACAGACAGATTACAATATCCAGACTCTCTCCCTGCAGGGGCTGGGATAGGAGGAAAAAAAATAAAACGGCAAACAAATTAAAACTTCTGCCGAAAATAATCACAATCAGGCAACAACTCCCCCAAAAATTCCTTCGCCAGGAAACAGAAGCTTGGCAGATCTACTCCAGGGAGACTTTTGCATGACGTTAAAGAATGAAAATAGCAACAGCAAAATGGTCCAATTTGCAATTTTAGGAGGGTTTTTTTTTGTTTTTGGAAATAGCTAAAGACAGGGGCGGAGCTATAGCGAGGGCGAGCAGGGCACTTGCCCCTGGGCCCAGGGCCCCTCCTCTATTGGTGGTGGGGGCCCTATTGTGATCTTGGCAAGCTGTATAGGGGGCCCTATAAGTGTCTTGCCCTGTGTGCAATTGTTCCGCCACTGGCTAAATACCATCCGTTCAGAGCTGGCACAGCTCAGCGCTGTGGGAGATTACACCAGCAGACAGACACATGAATCTAGACTAAATCCCACCCAAAAAAACAATCTTTGGCAACTTGTCTAAAATACACTCGAAGCTGCCAACTTATCAACATCTTTCAAAGCCTCTGGAGATGTCTCTATCGCTAAATTATTTTTTTGTGAAGACAAAAGGAGATGTACAGATTTATTGTAGATATTTTTTTGTACTATATGTTTCTTATTTGACAAATACTACTATACCTTTGTTTTGAAATGGTGTGCGTGTGTACGTGCATGTGTGTGTTCATGTACCATTAACTGTCTATGTCTGCTTGTCTTGGATTTGTGTGTGTGTGAGTCATTGTATCTGTGTGTGTGTGTGTGTGTGTGTGTGTGTGTGTGTGTGTGTGTGTGTGTGTGTGTGTGTGTAAGTGTGTGTGTGTGTGTGTGTGTGGTGTGTTGTGTGTGTGTGTGTGGTGTGTGTGTGTGTGTGTGTGTGTGTGTGTGTGTGTGTGTGTGTGTGGGTGCGTGCAGCTTAACTGTAGAGTCGTTGCATCAGTACAATGATTGGGGTGATGAGGGTGCAGGATTGTATCGTGTCTGTGTGTGTGTGTGTGTGTGTGTGTGTGTGTGTGTGTGTGTGTGTGTGTGTGTGTGTGTGTGTGTGTGTGTGTGTGAGTGTGAGTGTGTGTGTCTGTGCGAGTGTGTCTTTGTGTATGTGTGATCAGCTTCACTGTCTGACTATGAAGTGTGTGAGTGTTTTTGTGTGTGTCTTTGTGTGTGTGTGTGTGTGTGTGTGTGTGTGTGTGTGTGTGTGTGTGTGTGTGTGTGTGTGTGTGTGTGTGTGTGTGCGTGCGTGCGTGCGTGCGTGCGTGCGTGTGTGTGATCAGCTTCACTGCAGATTCGGAGCAGGAGCGTGACGACTGGGTGGAGGGGGTGCAGGAGTGTATCGTGGAGACGCTGTCCGACTACGAGGTGGCCGAGAAGATCTGGTACAACGAGGCCAACCGCAACTGTGCCGACTGCCGCGCGCCCAACCCTGAGTGGGCCTCCATCAACCTGGTGGTGGTCATATGCAAGAAGTGTGCAGGTATACACCCCCCATGGGACAATAAAGGATCTAATCTGAAGCTGATCTAAATCACACTCACATATACAGTAGCCTAGTAAACTGGACCAATGCAATAATATTGATAGTGTGCAGGCAAATCACACATTCACGTAGCCCAGGATGCCAACCCCGAGTCATATGCAAGAAGTGTGCAGGTAAATACCCCTATGGGCATAAGAGTAGAACAGGGCTATTCAAATGGCGGCCCTTGGACAGCAAGGCTCTGGCCCACCACGAGGTCAGAAGAAAATGGAAACTTATAGAGATAAAAGTATGGGTTTCCTTATTGAGCCGAAACAGGCCAGTAAATGTTGGTGTGAAGAGAAATAAATGAATCATTCCTTTATTTTTTTTAAAAACACACTCGCATATAGCCTTGTAAACCAGGGAAATCACACATTCACATAGTCTAGGAAACACACTCGCATATAGCCTTGTAAACCAGGGAAATCACACATTCACATAGTCTAGGAAACACACTCGCATATAGCCTTGTAAACCAGGGAAATCACACATTCACATAGTCTAGGAAACCGACCCTGAGTGGGCTTCCATCAATCTGGTGGTGGTCATAAGTAAGGCTGGGTATCGCAGCCATGTTCCTGTATCGATTCGATTTCGATTCTTAGGGCTTTGAATCGATTAATCACGATTCAATTCGATTCGATTCGATTCATTCCGAATCGATTCAATCCGTTCCCTTCTTGGCGCCAGGATTTCCCCCACAAGATGCTGTTGCCTACTTTTATATCAAAATGTCAAAGGGCTGTGGCTTGACAGTGTTAACAGATTGCTAATTTGTAATAAGTAGGCCTATTCCTAATTGACTAATACCTATTGGGTATTTTCTGTAGACCTAAATTAAACAAAAAGAAAAAGAACCAAAAAATCGATTTTGTGCCTTGTGAATCGATTATGTGAATTTTAAATTATATTGATCGATTATCGATTGAATCGATTATTTTACCCAGCCCTAGTCATATGCATGAAGTGTGCAGGTAAGTCATACTCAGGGCTGACAGTAGACTAGTGAGGTGTGCGCAGTACGGGTAAAAAAAAATAGGGTTCATGTCCACATTTGAAAAAAAGTAACGTGTGCTATATAAGTAGAACACATACACATACAAATACATACACATATTTCAGACAAGTGTCCGATGAAGAGAATAGCTCAAAGTAACCCGGAATAGTCATGCAGTGATAGACCTGTAGCCCGCATGTCTATTTCTGATGTTGGAAAAAAAACAAGTTTTGTTTTGTGTGGGATGGGATAGCACTGGTAAGACATGAGATCTACTTTCACTCCTGGTCATACTCACACAGCCTAATAAACTGGTCGAATGCAATAATATTGGTAGTGTGCAGGTAAATTACTCATTCACATAGCGCAGTAAACTGGGCGAAGTGTGCAGGGAAAATCACACATTTACATAGTCTAGGAAACCAACCCTAAGTGAGCATCTCGAAGAAGTGCGCAGGTGAATCAGACTCACATCAGCATTATATCACTTAAATGGAGAGAAGACACCGGACAGATGTGATTCTTTTCTTCTTTTAATTAAGTGCACAACATAGGGACTAATGTTTCGAAGGATGTGCCATCTTGAAGATGCTACAGTACATCCATGGAAACGTTAGTTTGCACCTGTGCTGCTCTGGTGTCTTCTCTCCATTTAAGATGATCTGTCTGTCTCCCGTCGATGCATCAGATGACAAAACAGAAGCGTGTGGAACTATCCATTTGCTGCAAACATTATATCACATTCCCAT
>NW_026944928.1:0-8991 GCF_034702125.1 Engraulis encrasicolus
GATCATCCCCTTGAATTCTTATTGGGGTCACTACTCACACTCAAATCTGAAAATGCCATTGCATGTTACATGCAGAAAATATCAAATGAGAGGCTGACGGAACAGAATCCCCTGGTATTCTCTTTTTAAGTTGAGAACTCAGATAAATAGAAAAAAAGGTAATAGAACGATTGTGCAGGACACATGAGTCTGAAATACAGAATTCCCCAGCACTCCACTTCTGAAGTAGATTGTCTTCAAGAATAAACTCTTACGATATGGCCCCTGTTATAAATTTGCTGCTACTAAAAATGGCAACGGCCAAGTCGTGATGTATTATTTAAGAGTGTGCAATGTCATAGTGGCATAGTACTAAGGTAGTTAAGGCTTATGAGTGACTATTACAGTGTTCCAATAGAGGCTACCATATGAATATTACGTTGTATTTGATGATTGACAGGAGGACTTTGATAGATCACTGATTCTTGAGAAAGTGGCTAAAACAGGTTGTAATGTTGACAGAAAAAAACAAAGTGAATTACAAAATTATATGGTATATCCTCGTAGACTAACGTCTTGGCTTTTCAGAAATGCACAAGGCCAATCTCCCCATTATGTATTTTTTTCAGAAATCAGGCTTTTCTCCGATCATACCTTGTTTTTTGTCAACACCGTCAGACACAATTAAAAGTTATCAAATTGTATTGATTTGGTTGCATATGTATCTGGAGTTTTTAAGTGATTATGTGTATTTTTTGGGTTTTCAAACTATGCTTTAAATGTTGAAAATTCACTTTTGTTCTATTTTAATACTGTTTCATGTGTTCTAATTTTAAAATATGTACCGTCATATGATGCTTACTTAACGCCTAAATAGAACAAACATTTTTTTGTAATTTCACAAATATTCCTGTAGGCTTAAATTGGCTATTACTTTGATATTTCAACAACTCCTAAGGAAAATGTTGTAAGCACATTCCTTTAAAATGTCCAAAACTCCTTCTTACGGTGGTGACTTAAGAACTGACGGTGGTGACAGTAATCTGAGAGGGGTTTGAAATTGGCCTAATTAGTCCCTGCTTTTTGCAAAATAAATAGCCCTCTCAAGTCAATGGCATCTTGCATAAACACTTTATTTTTGTGTGTGCACAGTATGAGCATGTGTTTTTACTTCATTAGTCAGATTATCTAGGAAGGAAGCCACTGGTTGTTGAAAATGTGGTAAAAACAGCTTTTAAGTTGTTCAAATCCAAAATATAGAGGTTTGTATTATCATAGATTTTAGGTCTCGGCTGTGCAGTGAATGCATTGGCCAAGCTCCCATGTTTAACATTTTTCATAAAATGGGCTCTTTTTGTTTTGTCAACAGCGGCAGACAGAATTTAGAAGTAAAAAAAAACATTGTTTACTGTATTAAAGTGAATTTACTTTAACAATTCAACATAACTGTATAGTACTTTATTGTATGCATATTCTTAAAAACATGTCAAAAACATGTAAACATGTGTTTTTTGGTGAACTCCATCAGATGTCAAACCCCCGTCAGTTTTCTGACAAAAAAACCTCCCAAAAGCACCTCAGTGGTGGCTAGAGTATCATTTTGGATCACAATTTTACTAACATGCCTAGTAATGTTTCTTAACCAGCACAATTTAGGGAAAATATGGAACAACATTGATGAGCAGAACAAAATCTGACGGTGGTGACATCTGACGGTTTTGAGACAAAAAAAAAAACTCTTTTAAATATTTGCATTGTTTGTTCACATTAGCCATTTCATTTTCGCTCTGTTTCTTGGGTACTTT
Source organism: Engraulis encrasicolus (assembly GCF_034702125.1). Classification (NCBI taxonomy): domain Eukaryota; kingdom Metazoa; phylum Chordata; class Actinopteri; order Clupeiformes; family Engraulidae; genus Engraulis; species Engraulis encrasicolus. The sequence continues at coordinate 1,785 of NW_026944928.1, forward strand.
ATTTCCTTTTCTGAAAAAAAATATATTTATTAACATTAAGTAATACAATACTATTAAAACCCCGACGGTGTTGACAGTTTATGGTTGGACGTACCAGTGTCCAAAAAAATTAGCAAATTGAGGACCCAAAATAAAAACTTACAGGGGCTTCAGTGATGGTGAAGTAGGCAGTAGAGCTAAAGGTTGAAAGGGGGGTCCTCAGTAATGAAAATTACCTTGTGCATACCTGATTTTATTGTTTTTAGAAAAAATTACGGTGGTGACCCAAAATGCTGGACACATTTTGAGCAATCAGTAAATTGTAAATATTGTTTTACATCCACTATGTGCACATCTGTAGAACCACTTTAATATGGTCTTCCACATCATGGTGATATTGTTCAATTCTGTTAGTGATTTTTGTATTTTAAGTCAATTGAAATGATGATGCCAGTCCTTGGGACAGGCGTTTTTACAGGGTGTGGACAGGTTTATAGCCATGAAAAGTAATAAAATTACACTTAAATATTTCGAACAAAATGTGTTTCGTGTGACAGACCCCTTGGCCATTACCTGGGTTCATTTTGTTTGTGAAAATTTAGTTGATTTTCAACAGAATTAATATTTTACTGCAGGGACATGTTTTTGCCAAACTTTCAAGAATCAGTGAGATACTTACAGGCAGACCAGGAGGACCAGGAGGACCCAGGGGACCAGCAGAGCCACCGATACCCTGTGGAGGATTAACAGACATCAGACAGGTCAGATCAGCAGCCGAGCAGTACTGCACTGCACTAGTCCAGTAACATGGCTTCAATAGTCAAAAGTGTGTTGGAACGACAGGAGATCAGATGTTGGGATGAGATGTTGGGATGAGATGTTGGCATAGTACTGTAATGACTATTTAAATACTGAGAAAAGCCCTTCAGGGTTCCCCAACCAACCGCGTTGCAAGGGGTTAATAAGGGAATGAAAACTATTTCTTTTCAAAAAAGTATCAAGAATTTTCTCACAGGTGGGGTTTGATGGGTTTAAAGCCCAATTTCAACAAAACCTTTAAAGTTACTGCCTTTTTGGCGTTAGGCCATCAAACCCGAACACGGCTGTGTCCCAGATGGTGCATTTGGGCATTTGGGGCACATGTTTTAGTGCGTAATTACAGTAATCCCCCATACCACAAAAACATAAACACTGAGTGCAAAAGTACCCCATTTGGATCCAAAAAATTTGTTTTTGTGGCAAGGGGCTGAACGGGATGTGAATGGAGATAAAAAGAGCACATCCAAGAGGGGGGACTGATGCTAAACTCACTCTCCTTTTCACATATACCACCGGGCACTCCATGGTGAGTAGCCGGACCACACACGCACGACGCTCGCACACACACCTATCTGTCCCTCTGTCACTTTTCTATCTTTTTTGGGCCCCTTTCCCTGTCCACACATACACACACAGGCACTACGCACACACGGACATAAACCACACACCCCCACACACCCCAACATACACCACACACAAACCACCCCGTAGCACATCACACGAACACGCCCCACCGCACAGCACACACACACACACACACACACACACACACACACCACCCCAAAAACCACCCCAAAACCACAAAACACACACACACACAAATTTGACATTTATTAGCAAAATCTAAATGCCCCTCCTTCCCCTACCCCCCCCCCATCCCCACAACCCTCCCCCACCCCACCTGCTCAAATCCCCAAAGCGGGAGACCCTCGCAGGGGCCCAAAACCAAGTCTAATTGATATTCACTCATCTGTACATTTTTTTAAAAAGGGTGAACCCCCTTTAATGCCTGCCCCTTTTCCCCCACTAACCCTGAAACCCCCCTTTGGGCCGGTAAAACAGCAAACTCTCTGGCTTTACAACAACAAAAGATCTACCACACAATCCCCCCCCCACCCAAACCCCTAACCCCCCAAAACCCCCTTACATCAGTTAATAAATGCCAAAAGAATAATTGTGTGGGGTAGTGGGGTCTTTGGGAGACGCGTCTCAGGGTTTGTGTATAATGAACCCATAAATGGCAATACCCTGTATGGTATGTCGTGTGGTGATGGGTGGGGGAAATCAGAGACAAACGTTTGGGGGTAAATAGTGTGTGAGTCATTTTTGGTTGTGTATAAACGATAGCAGGTACGGGTGTTGTTGTGTGTTGTGTTGTGTATGTGTGGTGTGTGTGTGTATGTGGCAGGGGAATAGAGAGAACAAAAGAGGAGAAGAGAGAGAGAAGGGGGAGAGAGAGAGAAAAGGGGAAAGGGGAGAGTGAAAGCAAGACAAGAAAAAAAAGGGAGCACAAAGACAAAAGTGGGAGAGATGGGAAAAAGGGGCCCCAGACGACAGAAAAAAAGAAAAAGGGAAAAAAAACGAGAGGAGAGAAGAGAGGGGAAAAGAGGGGGAAAGAGAGAAGAGGGGGAGGAGAAGAGGAGGAGAGGGGAAGAGAGAGAGAGGGGGAAGAGAAAAGAGAGAGAGAGAGGGATAGGGGGAAAAGGGGAAGGGGGAGGGAGAGAGAGGATACATCTATACCGCCTAGGGGGCTGTAAAATGGGTTTATTGGTACTTACGGATCCCCTTTGATCCAGGCGTAACCTGAGGACCGGGCAGACCCGGTCTCCCTTCTCCCCCTGCTCACCAGGGCCGATCAGCCCAATAAGCCCGGGGTTTACCCTGGGGGAATAAAAAAAAAAAAAAATTTGAGAGAAGAATCTTTCAAACAAGCCCCCCATCATACAATTTTCCTTTAAAAATGTCATGCACTTTTAAAATCTCTTTATATGTTACAATGACAATGAAGTTTTTTTTTTTTTGATTTATTTCCGATCAATGCATAATACAAAACATCCTCATATTAATTTTCAACCTTCTTCTTGGAATCCCCCTTTACTTTTTTCAATTCTTTGTCGGCCCCGAAATGAAAAAAAAGGTTTCATTTTTTGTACTTCTTTCTATGCTACCTCAATGCATAATACATGAATGGGATCAACCAGGAGGTTTCTCCTCCCTCAAAAAAAGTGTGAACATCACAATTAGTTGGGGCTTTTAAAAAAGCTAAACAAATTTTCCTCTAAAAAAAAGCTAAAGCGAAGGATAATTCACTGGGGACTTTCACAAAATCTTAAAGAGAAATGGTGGTGGATTTAACATTTACTGGCAAAATTGCTCCAAAGTTCTATGAAGAGGCAGAAAGAGAATATTGTGAAGCGGGGGAAAAATAATTATGCCGTGCGCCCCCCCCCGTGTGGAAATTAGCTAAAATTTTTAAAAGACTACTCCCCCGCGGGCAAAAATTCAGTACAGGACCAGGGTAAAACAAAACCCCCCAAAAACCCTCTTTTCGGCATGTAGTACAGGTATTTAGAGTATTCATTTTACTTGTTTTTTTCAAAATGTATCTCACAGATGTGATTTTTTCAAAAATCAATACAAAGTAAAAAATTTTCTTTTGGGAAAAAAGGGGAAAAAAATGGACAAAAAACAAAACTTAGGTTGGACAAAAGTACATTAATTTTTAAACTAAATATGTCTCGGGACGGGTAATTCGATGGGGGATAGGACAAGATCCCCCATTAACATTTATCATTACTTTTCCCAAGTCTTAATAAACACTTAGCGGAGGGTGGGGGGGTTCGGGAACAAAGTACTAAGAAATGACACTTTCCCTTAAAAATCACACATATAAGTAAGGTGAAATTGAGCTTGTCACTCCCTTTCTCTCCTGGGCCCGGGATCTCCTTTAAACCGGGAAAAGCCCGGGAAGGCCCCTGGAAAAAAGCAGAGAAATGGGGACTCAGAAATCCTTTAGCCCTCAGCCAAAACCCCACAGTGATGTAAAACAAGAGACGGACAGAAAAACAGACAAAGGAAAACAAAACAGACGACAGGGGTAGAAAAATGATGACACTGTAAATACAAAAAAGCAGTTAAAAAAGGGGAATAAGGGAAGACAAAAAGAGTGTTTCGTAAAAACGTGGAAAAAAAAAAAACAGGAAGGCAAAACACGATAGGCAGATACAGGCAGATTGACAAGACACAAAAAAGGGAAGCTACGTAGACAGATAAACACTACATAGAGCATTCTGAGAATGGAAAGATAAGAAAACTGAGGTAGGCACACAAATGGTTAAATGAATGGTAAAAACAATGAAAATAATGTACGAAAAAAATATGCGACACAGCGCAAGGAAAAAACAATAAAAAAAATTGCAGGCTTTGTAATTAGCAGTGCAGCATGTGTAGTGGAGTGTATTGGGGCTCACCATGGCGCCATTTAAAAACAATGAGTCATGATAAGCCGGTTTGACTTTCCTAGTCAGTATGTGTTTGGGGAAAGTAATGTGGTTTTGTGTAGTATAAACTAGTGTAGTGTAGTGTAGTGTTTATAGGGTAGTGTAGGTACTATAGGGTTGTGTAGGTAAGTAGTGAAGTAAGTGTGGTGGTAGTGTGTGTGGTGTGTGTAGTGTAGTGTAGTGTAGTGTATGTAGTGTAGTGTGGTTCGTGAGCAGTGACGCTCCCATGGGTAGGTGGGCCCCTTGTCCCTTGGGTCCCGGGAATCCTTGTTCACCCTTCTAGCACAAAATCATCCAATTACTGTGTATTCCCGCCTCCTTACCGCAAAGGCCCACCATTGATTCCTCCGGCTTTGATGATTTAAAAGCCAAAACTCAAAAAATGTGTCTTCACATAAAAAAGGGAAAAGGGGAAAAACCTTTTTTAAAATGGGCGCAGGGCCTGCAAGACTTTATCGACTTTTCCTTTTAAACTTCCCCACCCCCATGCTAAAGCTAGCAACAAAAGGGCACCATTTCACCCAGCCGTGTTTGGGGGGGTGGTGTGGGGGGGGGGTGGTGTGTGGGGGGGGGGGGGGGGGGGTGGGGGGGGGGGGGTGGGGGGGGGGGGGTGTGGGGGGGTGGGCGCGCGAGCGGGAACAGAAATAACTTATTTGAATGTCTCAGCTGAGATAAATGGGTTTGGATATACAGTGCTCCCCAGTCAAACTGGTGGTTTTTTTTTCAGAATACCCCAAACAAAATGTGAAAATTTTTAATTTTGTGATGCCTTAAAATACATTTTGAGCCTTAAAAGCAATGCACAAAACACATGTTTTAACGTATAATGTTCTCCAATTATTTTTTTACAGGACTGCTTTTTTTTCAATAGATAAGATTTTTCAGTTGGTCATACAAATTACAATATTGCTTCCCGAAGCTTTTCTTCAAAAAGACTTCATGATTTACAGTATTCTGACAAAATTAGCAAAATAGCCAGATGCAAAAGAGACCCCAACCTATTGTGTACAATGATTTACTATCAAGGAAAGTGGGGTGTTTTTAAAACTTTACATTCTGTTTGAACTGATTTATAATACATTAAAAAAGTGTATAGCTATGTACCAGATAGGTAGAGAAAGACCCCACTGTCTGATTTGCTATTACTGGGGGTTTAGGGTTCTCGTGCTTGGTCATGTGTATTCAATTTTTTTGAAAGCACAATCAAAAAAGCAGTCTTTTTTCTTATCTGGGAAAACCCCTATTGGGGCGGTACCAAAGCCGCAGCAATTGTTTTTTGTTTGGTGCCCAAAGTTGAAAAAGTGCCCAGGTTGGTCCCAAAATCTGTATGGTACATTTGTTTTATTGAATCTAGGTCGTCTATACCACAAAAGTGTTCAGTGTATTTTTCCCCTGGTCCGGGGGTTCCCCTGATCCCCCAGGTCCCGGGCCTTTTCCCTTTGGGCCCTGGGGCCGACGGGGGCCCGGTCTTACCTGGTGGGCCCTCGTTCCTGCTCACCCCGAGGGCCAGGTCACAAAGGTTAAAGATGGTTTCAAAGTTTGGGGCAATGGTTTTGCCCCCCAGAACTTTGGGGCACTTTTGGTAAATTTGCGGGTGTCTACGATCAGAGGGGCTGGTTTGAATCCCCCCTTATTTTCCCCTAACTCCCTCCTGGCTGAAGGGCCCCTTGGCAAGGATTTTAACCCAATTGCTCCCGGGGCGTAACCCTAAAGGGAAATGAATTGGTTTGGATGAAAGCATCACTAAAGTAAAGTAATTTCTGGGGACCCCTGATAAAATTGATCTCTTGATACGTTGTCCCCGGGAAGCAAGTCAAGGGTGGCATGCAAAAGTTGATTTTGCCAAGGCCTTTCTGTCGGAATACACTGCAGATGGAGTAGAGAAGTTTGGCCCCCTGAGCTCTGTGTGTGGCGTAGGGGGTGTGTGCGTGTGAGCGTGCTTGGGGGTGTGTGTACGTAATGTGTAAATCATTCATGCTGTTGATGAGTGGTGTTATTTTTTGAAGATTGTTTTTTTGGGATTTTTGTTTCCGTGGTCTGCCCAAAGGTTAAAAAATGTTTACTTTAAATTGGTTGGATGGAGGGATTTACCAACTGACTGAAAATCAGGAAAAAAAAGGGAAAAAAGGGTTTAGGAAAAAAACATCCCCTGAAGTTTCCCCTTTCACATACTAAAAGACAATAAATCTTTTTTTGAAGCACACATGCGACCGGGGATTTAAACTGTTGATAAGACACAATGAAAAGTTTTCATTCGATTTCCCCCCCCGGACCCCTTTCAGATCCATTTCCTGTGTACGAAAAATATGGGGAGTTGATGGTAATCTTTCCTTTTTTACTTGTTTTTTTCACTGCTTATGATTTTCTGGGTAGTGATTCCGGGAAATGTATTAAAAGAGAGTGCGTAGAGGGACATAAAAAAGGGACCTATGTGTGCCGGGTAGTGTTTTTAGTTTGTGTGGAGGAGTGTGTTAGGGGTGAAGTAGATGTTTTTGGCATGTTTGAAGTTTGTCTGGTCGTGTTTGGTGTTCACGTGTTTTGCATTGTGTGCATATTTAGTCAATGGTGGCATATATTGTGTGGATTAAATTTATTCGGAAATTTTTGGTGTCTGGATTGGAGTGGATGTGGGTGTTGGGTTTTTTTTTACGTACAGCGAGTAAACGAGTGGTGGGTTTTTGTACTTTGTGAGCTGTGAACTGTGTCGGGGTTCGTTATGATTTGTGTACGGGGGTGAATTAATTTGGGTTTTCGTACTTAAATTAGTTTGTGCCGTGTATGCATATCACCCTTTCCCCCTTCTATCCCTCTCCCATTTCGAATCCATGTCTTTCTCTCTCCTCTTCTCTTCTTTTTTCTCTCCCTCTCCCCTACGTACAAAACCTCTTCTTACTGCCCCCTTTTTCCCC
>NW_026944929.1:0-8991 GCF_034702125.1 Engraulis encrasicolus
AAAATTAATTGAAAAATGCAACCATAAAAATTTCCGCAAGAATCCAAAAAGAACCCGAAGAAAGCACATCTCTCCTTCGGGCAACCTGCACGGGTACCTTCTCACCAAACTTTTTTAAATTTCTCTCAATTTTAAAAAGCATTAAAGGGTTTCCCCCTATTTTAACCAACATGCTCTTTTTTTAGCCCCCCCGAGCTCTCAGTCCCGATCCCAACCTAAGGCCCCCCACCCCCCCGCAGAAAAAGATGGGCGACGCCGTTTTTCCCTACCCCAAAAGGGGGGGCCCCCTCCCCATTAATCCGATCACCACCCCGCACCCTTCAAGAAGCACAAGACCCACCTTTTCACCCTTCCAACCCTACTCCAAGGCGTCAATTTCCCCCCAGCTGCCCACCCCCTTTTATACTCGCCCCCACCCGGCGGGGGCTCCCCTAGGGCCGGGGCTCTGCCTGGTTTTTTTCCCCCGACTATGGGGGGCTTTTTTTCTAAACTTCACTAGCTTTTTTTTCCCCCTTAAAAATTTGAACAACGAAAGGGATTTTTTCTAGCCTACGCAGCCAACCCTACAGCAAAAAGCTGTACCGGGGGCGGGAGACTGGGCACAGGGGGGGGAAAAAGGGTTACTCACACCAACCAGAAATTGGATGGCAAAAAACCAACCCCACACCCGGGGTTAAACTCACAGCTGTCCGACACGACACCCCCTTTTGAGTAAAAAGGGGGCAATTTCGACCCGTACATAATTCTTTGGATACCACACCACAAACAATTTTTCCTAATAAATCGGTTTTCACTTTACGGGTTCAAAAATGCATCTTTCCCCACATCCCCTTGATCAATCACAAATTCGACAATGGGGGCTTGTTAAAGGGTTTATTTTATGTTTTGTAAACGGGGCATTTTGGGTGTTCTAGTAGCTGTATACCCATACTAAACAGGCTACCGCTATCGAAACCATTCCCATTCCCATCTTTTTAGTAACGCTTACAGATTTTCATAGCCCCCAAAGTCTGGGTTTTTAATGAAGGGATCTTTGAAGGGGGCGGGCAATAAACAAGGGGGGAACCTACTCTCATGAACGGGTTAGCTAGCCCTAGGGGGGCCTTTTTGTATTTTGAAGAAAGCGCAATTTCCAGCCTCGAGCAGTGAATTTGTGTGAGACCACAGCCACAAAAAATTTCCAAAAAAAACTTTTTTCACTTAACATTCAAAAATGCCTCGTTTTAAACCAAGACCCTCCTTACAATCACAAAATGCGACAATTGGGCGTTAAAGGGTTATTTTATATTGTTGTAAACGGGGCATTTCGGGGTATCTAGCGTATACCCAAAAAAATACATGCTACCCCCTAGGTCGGTAGCCAGGTCACCCCCTCTTTTATAACGACTTTACAGATTTTCAAACCCCCAAAAGTCTGTTTTAAATGACGGGGGTTTATTAAAATTTTGGGGGCAGGCTTAAACAAGCGGGATACCAGTCTGCTATACCGGGTTACTAGCCACTACGGGGGCCTTTTTGGGGTGAACAACCCAAATTTCCACCGCGACATAATTTTCGGTGATACCACAGCCCAAAAGTTTCCAAATAAATGGGTTTTTTCACTTAACTTTTTAAAAAATCCCTCGTTTTCAACCACAACCCCCTGACATCACCAAAATGCACTTTTGGGGCTTGTTAAAGTTAATTTTATTGTTGCAACAGGGCAGTTCCTTTACGCCACTACCCCCTTTTGGTTTCCCCCCCCAACGGGACCTCCCCGGCACTCGCTCCCAGCCAGATACTTTAGCCCTTGTCTTTCCCACATTTATAAGCACTCAAAAATTTCCCAAAACCCCCAAAGCTCTTTTTTAAGGGCATGTTCTTTAAAAAGGGGGCAAAATTCTTCACCACAGTATTCATAAACGGGGAACTACTTTCTTAAAATGCCAACACTTACCGGCTTTTAAACATCAATGATCAAAATTAAGTTGAACTTTTGTGCCCCATAATTCAGGGTTTATTATTACTCACCAGTCAGCCACGAAATGTATTATCACCGGCTTTTTAATTAATAAACACTTCGTGCTGTCTACCCGGGACCCCCCACTTCTTCTTAAAAGTTTCCTGTTTACTAGTACCCCCCCCCCGCATTTATTCCCGTCACGATAACTTCACCTCGCAAAACGCCCCGGGGCCCCTGACTCCCGGGGGCAAATTCAATTTGGGGGCCCGGGGGGCGCAGATTTCTAGCTAAGTTTTTTCCCCCCCCTGATCCCACCCGGGGGCCCCCGCGCCCAATCCTTTTGGGGATTTCAGCTAATAGCCCCCCCTATCCGTACACATCAAAACCGGGGCCTACCCTACGGCCCTTTAGATCTACTTTCTCTGTCATCTCTTTTCCCTCTTCCGGTTTTTTTTCTCCTCTCCTCTATACCCCCCTTTTTAAACTATCCAAAAATGTTTTTTTTTTCCATTTTTTAACACTTTGATTACATCCCCTTTATGACAAGGCAAAAACAATAAAATATTAGTATTATTATTAAAATTGAACTTCGGTATATTAAATCCGTCAACATCTCAAATTTTCCATAAATAAAGTGCCTACCCTTTTTGAAGGGGTTTATTGTAGCAAAGAAAGTTTTGGGTTTGGGGGTTTGGGGGTTTGTGTTGAGAGGGAAAAAGAAGAGAGAAGAGAAACCGAACATCGCAGCAGGGGTAAACGATACAGCCCCCAATAAGCAAGCGCCCCAATAAAAACGCCCCCAAACCCACCTGGCGTTTTTGGGGGTACACTCAACTGGGCCCGGACTACCGGGGTAATCTCATTACCTCGTAAAGGGGTTTATTTGGGGGACCGACGTGGGTTGAATTGTTTTTACTCTCTTTTTTAAAACCTTTAAAGTGACAGTCACACCGGGGGGAGGGGAAGTTTGGGGCAAAATTCAAATCTAAAATTCTGGGCCTTAAATACAAAGGGAATTGAGAATCTTGCATTTTAAAACACACTTTAAATCCAAAAACCCCCACCCTTAAAGAGATCGATCCCCCTACTAAAGAACCAAAAAAAACTTGCAAAAAGCACACATTTATAGCACAGATATTTACCATTTCAGTTTGCAAAACCTGGTAACAGGGTTCTAAAACAAAAAAAAAAACAAAAACGCCAAAGAACAAACCCAATATCCCATGGGGGGGTTTCAATGGAAAATTTTAAAAAATTGGTTTTTAGTAAAAAACAATTTGGGAAGTTACCTTTAAACCCATCTTAAACCGGCTGCTTTTTGTCTTCTTTTCCCCCATCCCGACTTTTGTCCATCTCGTCTGTTCTTTCCCCTATCTTTTTCTTCTCCGTCACTGCTCCTTCTTCTGTCTGTCTGCATCCAGTTTGCCCTTCTGCCTCTTCTTCCGTCTGCCCGTCTTTTTCCCCCAAAATGGCCCTCAAGCCCGCTGCGTCTTCTGCGCTTCGCCTAGGTTTTCCCATACTTTTCTGTCTCCCCGACCTCCTTCGGGGCTTGCCTTCTTCCGTCTTCTGCTGGATTCCCCTAGACTTCTCTCTCAATGCTCCTAAGTCCCCCGTCTGCCCGGTCCCCCGTCTGCTGTCTCTCTGTAATTGGTGATGCATAATTTTACTTCAGCACCTTTTTTCAGCCCAAAAATGTTTTTTTTTTTTTTTAAACATTTTCCCTACTCCCCCATTTTACTAAACATATTTTTTGGCTTTTTTGCCTTGGGGGTTGGGGTGTTACCTCACAATTTTCAAAATTTTTTGGGAAACCACCCAAAAATATTACTCCCGATACCACCTTGACAACCAACATTAGAAAACCAGCAAACCCTTCCATATTAAAATTTTCCCAATACAAGACAGGGCAAAACCATCAAAATCTACGGTCACATTTGTCAACTTTGTTTTTAAATTCGCTTTCCAATTTTTCACATATGTTTTTCAGATTCATACATTTTAAATTACAAAAGTGAACCAAAAACATTTCGACTGCAACAATTGATTTCCTCAAATCAAACAATTTTTTTTTTTTCCCAAAACCACCAGAAGTCTAGTCCCCCAGGGACCGACCACTTGACACCACTCATAAAGCAAAAAAGAACAAAAGAGGGGGGAGGGGGAAAAAAAGGGGGAAACCAAAGAAAAATCCCTTTAAAACGCTTACTCGCCCAATCAAAACTCAGGTCGGGTTGTGTTTGGTTGGGCGGTGTTTGTTTTGCTTGGGGGGTGCTGTGCGGGCCGTTTTTGTCTCCCGGTTTTTTTTGGGGGTTGCGGGGTGTGTGCTGCTGCTGCGTGCTTGTGTGGGCGTTGTGTGTAAATGTGCGTTTGGTTGGGGGGGGGAAATTTATCTTTTCTCCAAGGGCTGGGCCCCACTCCTCTTGTCGAAATTGAAATTTTTGGCCGCTACAAAGTTTGTTTTGTTTGGGGTGTGTGTTTGGGGGGTTTGGGGTTTGTGTGTGTTTTGTGGTGTGGTGTGTGTTTTGTGGGTGGTGATGGGGACTGCCAAGCCAAGGGAACCAACCACAGACACCAATTTTTTTCTCCCCTTTTTTTCCCCCCCACACAACACCACACACACATCTCGACCACCACTCTCCCCACACACGCACACACCAAAACCCCAGCACCAAAAACCACCCACACACACACCACACACCACGCACACACACACCACACATGCCCGGCACACAAACACCACCCACCACACACACACCCCACACACCAAAACACAACACACACCCCAACACCCCCCCAAGGGGCACTTTTTTAGCTTTAAAAAAGCTTCGGTTTTTTACACTATCTCCCGCGCTTTTCGGGTCACATCACAGCGCGAGGGTTATGCCACTCAACACACACACACACACACTACTCACACACACACACACTCACTCACACACACTCACCACACACCACACACACTCACACACACACACACATTCATCACACAAAATGTGGGGTAATTACCTTTGCTGTTTTTTTTCCTGTACGCCAGACAACCGCGCCACACGACACCACGACACACACACACACACACACACACATACACACACACACACACACACACGCACACGAACTACTCTCCTTTTTCTACATGTTGATTATTTTGCGTATCTCGTGTCCTCCTCGGCTGTAAGAGAGAAAAATTTTCTCCTTTTCAGAGCAACCATTTAGCGCTGAAAAAGGAGGGAATTGAAGTCTCTGGTGTCTGCGTGCTTGTGTTGGGTTTGTTTCGTGTGTTGTCGCTAGTCGCGCGCATTGATGTGTTTGGTTGCCCGCATTGTGTGTGTATGAGTGGGGGCTACTTCTAAGCTCTCTCATGATGCATAGTGGCATAAGAATTGAATGAATAGCAACCTTGGTAGCCTGTTGTAGTGTGTTGCTTGTGATGTTGTGCTCTGTGTGGTGTTGCTATACGATAGCGTGCATGTTTGTATGGACAAACCCCCCTCTCCCCTCTCCCCCTCTCTCTTAAGATCCCATTCTTTGCCGATGCAAATTTTTTTATTGGCACCCCTCATTAAATTGTGCTAAGTGTTAATTACACGTGCTATAGACCGACTTACTGCACTCTTAGGAGCTGTTTCCATGGAATCTACGTGTTGGATAGATGTGCCAAGAGAGAAGAGAGAGTTAATCTGACTCTTTAAGTTATGTATGTGTAGCGAAAGGTGAATTTTGACTCAAAGTTTGAATCATGTGCCTGCCTTCTTGGCCAAGTCTGTTGGCATGCACACTCATGCACTGCCAATATCATGAATGAGTCTTATGCTTTGCCAAGTGCCAATTGGTATTCATATCTAGTGAATACCACTCTACCCCAAACTCTCACTCTATTCCCCACTCCTCCTTACAACAGAAACTCTATTGTCCAGAACTCAAACCGTCTGTAATGGGAAACCAAACTGCCTTAACCCTATCCAACCACTTTTTTGGCATTCCTTAACCGTGGGTGGGGGGGGTGGGGTGGGCTCTTTTACCTCCCTCATAACTTGAAACCAAATGGCTTATGACCACCAAACGTGAGGGATGATCCGTCATACCGATTTTTTGCCCCAAAAGTCACCTTATGGTATGTTCCATCTAACGGGGTATGCACTTCAATTTGTTATAATTGCATCAGACCCACTTCAAATGTTCCACAAGGTGTCTGATCAAATGAAAAAGGTAAAAAAAATATGAAAATATGATGATGAGACTTAGATCATGATTTTTGGTCAGGTGTAACCTTCCAGAAAACCGTTGCCATGGGGCAACACCAAAAATGATAAACATAATCTTTGTAATCACATTGAGCCAACTTCATTTTAGGAAGAATCAAAAAGTTTCGTATCATAGATTAAGTCAGTCCAAGGATATACGACATCAAAGTTGTGCGCACCCGTCTGATAGGTTAAACGACAAGACACTCGACAATCGGTGAACGCTACCCCCTGGACCTTCGCAAGCATGTCCTTGGTTCGATGAGGACGTTCTCACCCCGTAATACATTACCTTCAACGCGATAAAGTGGCTTTCATTATTTCTGTTGGGGAGGTGGTAGCAGGGCGAAAGTGGTGAACGTAGGAAGCGAGAGCGCGTTTCTAGCGCGAAAAATTTTTACTTGGTTTAAAAAAATAATTCAAAGCGTGCACTGCAAAGGGTAGCCAAGGAGACTTTCAAAAAAACTTTAATCCGTACGTAAAAATGCATCACCAGCATACCAGCCCACATTATGGTCATAGTGTTTTAAATTGGGAATAGGTTTTTTGCCACAGTTTTTCTAATACTTTTTTACCCAAAAAACGTCACATTTATCAACACACCCACGGGGCGGGCCGGCAGGTGAGAGCAGGGGGAAACTCGTCCTTGTAAAAAACCGAAATAGATTTTTGCAAGTTCAAAAGCTTCCCCACCGAAATCGTAAATTCAAACACTGTGAAAAAGCTCTGGCACTGCGGTTGAGATTTGTAAATCCCCTCCAATGAGTTTTTAAAGCTAATAATCTATCCTCCCTCCTCTTTCAAAATAATGAAGTGCCTTTTAGACCCTTTAAAAAACCAAAACAATTAATATTTTTTTTTAATTTTTACACACGAAATTTCTACTCAAAAAACGTCCAAAGCCCCTTTTGGGGTGCATAATGTCCCAACTAACGAAACCCTTTAAGGGTTAAATTTGGGGAACGTTTTGAAAAGTGTGGGGGAACTCTCAAACCCCATCTCACTCCTCTTTAAATAAAATGGGGGAACAAGGCCTACCCCCTCTCCTCTTTAAAATGGGGAAAAACCCCTAAATGGTTTTTGGAAAAATCATCTCGATTCAAATATCCAAACCCCTTTCTCCTCATCCCCGCGGGGGAAACTCCTGCGAATCATTCGAAACATATTCTGGTGATTCTATTCAAGTTTTCCTGTAAAGGTTTTGCCCCCCGAATTTTTTTTGGCCACAAAAAAATATGAGCGTTCTGCTCCAAAACTTTCCAAAAAAATTGCTTGCATGCTCTCAAAAAAGCACACACACACACACGACACCACACCACACACCAAGCACCACACCACCACACAAAAAACGCACACCCCCAAACACCAAACAACACACACCCACACACACACACACACACACCACACCATGCACCCACCGCACACATCAACACACCAAGTAACCGGGGGAGTTCTCTCACTGTTTTTAACATCCTGGCTTATTTGCGGGAAGGGGGCGATACTAATCTAGGGATCTGACACAATTTTCCCAGGGGTTTATTTTTTTTTTTAAAAAAGTGTTTATGAAACGAAAACAAACGGTCATTCCCATTAAACCTTTGTTTTTTTTATAGCATCGATGAGATTTTGAACCCATCACCTGGGGGAATTTGGGAAAAGGGAAACTCAAAGTTGAAATTCTGTGAAATTGGGTGTGAAATGACGGGCTGTACATCATGGGGGGAGCCCCCTTTTTCTTTGGCGATCTAAAAACAAAAATTTTGTGGACCCACATTAAAAAGGGAACCCAAAAATTTGATAAAAACATCAGCGTGCGAAAACCACACTCCAACCTCAAAAAAAAAAAAAAAACACACAAAAATCTATTTCGGGGCACTGATACATCTGCAAAAGTGACATTTCTCAGCGAAGTGGAGGTTTGACAACCTACATTCTTTTTTTTAGGTTACTTACAAGGGCCTTTTCCCAAGCCCCACAGAGACATGGCGTGTTTTGTTTTGGGGACAAAGGGGGGGCATTTTGTTTCAATGCCGATAGGTGATTGAAAGCATGTGGCTACAGCAAAAATATCATCAACTAGAAAAAAACGGGGAAAGGGTTGGAAAAACCCCTATATACCTGGTCCTCACATATTTTTAGCGTTATCATTATTATTTTTTTTGGCTCAAATCACAGGGGGTCGCGGGTTTCCCCGCCGACTTGAGGGGGGTGTGTCCAAACGTCACCACAGGCCCCACAAACTAAAAACAAACAAATCAAAACTTCAAATAGGGCCCACCTATGGCTCCTGTTTTTTGCTAAGCAGTAGAGGACTTTTTCTAGGATTTTTTTGGGAGAGGGGGCATCATGGAGGTTTAAGGGGGGGAAGGGGGGGGGTTTTCCCCCCCGGGAAAGAAAATTTTTTTAGGGGGCGCCAAAATATAATATATAAAAAATAAAAGTATGAGGGGGCACCCCCCAGGGAAGGGTGGAGCCCCCTATTTTCCCCTTTAGAAAAAGCCCGATGCCCAATCTGTGAGTTGGCTGTCCTCGACTGAGACACCACGCTGAAAGCTTTAAATCTTCCCCGGGGTTATACGCATCAAAGTTGGTCGGGCAACCCCGGGCTGGATGGGTTTCAAAAATACCTCGGCAATCGGTGGAAAAGCACCCTCCGGCCCCTTTGCAAAATGCTTTGTCGAGGAACTTCTCAAACCCCCGGAAACTTTACGCTTCCCCCCGATAAGGGGGGGGTTTCCTTATTTTCTGTTGGGGGGGGGTAGGACGAAAGGGGGGCGAGGAAGCGAGGGGGGGCGGGCGGTTTTCGAG
>NW_026944930.1:0-8976 GCF_034702125.1 Engraulis encrasicolus
CCAGGCTGCCTCCCGCCCCCCCAAAAAAAAAAACCCCCCCCCCCCATCCCTCCCTTTTGCCTCTTTGCCTTTTTGCCACCCTTTTCCCTGCCCGGGCTCGTACTCGCCCCCTTTCGCCCCCGTGCTTTTTCACTTTTCCGCCCCCCCTCCTCCCCCTGTTTCCCACCGCATTTCCGCCGTACCCACGCTGCTGGACGCCCTCGCCCCCCCCCCCCCCCCCCCCCCCCTTTTTTGCCTTTTGACTTTTTTGCCCACCTTCATGCCCGGCGCTCTGCGCCCCCTTTCGACCCCCCCGGCACCGTGCTTTTTCCCCTTTTTCCCGCCCCCCTCCTCCCCACCCCTGTTTCCCCCGCCTTTCCGCAGTCCCCCTCGCTCGCTGACTGCCTCTCTGCCCCCCCCCCCCCTCCCCCCCCCTTTTTTGGCTTTTGCCTTTTTTTGCCCCCATTTCCTGCCCCGGGCCGCTCTGCCGCCACCTTTCGCCCCCGTGGGGCCTTTTTCTTTTCCCGCCCACTCCCCTTACCCCCCTGTTTCCCCCAGCCCTTTCCGCCGTCCCCCGCTGACTGCTGCTGCTCTCTCCCCCCCCCCCCCCCCCCCCCCCTTTGTTTTGCCTTTTTTGCCTTTTGGCCCCTTTCCTGCCGGCGCTCTGCGCCCCTTTCGCCCCAGTGCTTTTTCCTTTTTCCCGCCCCCCTCCTCACCCCCTGTTTCCACCCGCCTTTCGCCGTCCCCCCCTCGCCTGCCTGCTCTCGCCCCCCCCCCCCCCCCCCCCCCCACTTTTTTGCCTTTTGCCTTTTTTGCCCCCTTTCCTGCCCGGCGCTCTGCCCCCACCCCTTTTCGCCCCGTGCCTTTTTCCCTTTTTCCGCCCCCCTCCCCCCCCTGTTTCCACCCCGCTTTCCGCCGTCCGCCCCTCGCCTGCCTGCCTCCTCGCCACCCCCCCACCCCCCCCCCCCCCACCCCCTTTGCTTTTGCCTTTTTTGCCCCCTTTCCTCCTGCCCCTCCCCCGGCGATTTTCCCGTCCCCCTTTCCGCCCCCAGTGCCTTTTCCTTTCCTTTTTCCGCCCCCCACTCCATCCCACCCTGTTTCCCCGCCCCTTCCGCCGTCCGCCCTCGCCTGCCTTCCTCTCGCCCCCCCACCCCACCCCCCACCACCCCCCCTTTGCCTTTTGACTTTTTTGCCCCCCTTCTGCCCGGTCGGCGCTTTTGTGCCCCCCTTCGCCCCCGTGCCTTTTTCCCTTTTTCCGCACAACCTCCTCCCCTGTTTCCCCCCGCCTTCCGCCGTCCCGCCCTCGCCTGCCTGCCTCTCGCAACCCCCCCCCCCCACCCCCCACCCCCCCCCACCTTGCCTTTGCCTTTTTGCCCCCCTTTCCTGCCCGGCGCTCTGCGCCCCCTTCGCCCCCCGTGCCTTTTTCCCTTTTTCCGCCCCCTCCTCCCCCCTGTTTCCCCGCCTTTCCGACCGTCCCCATCGCCTGCCTGCCTCTCGCCCCCCCCCCCCCCCCCCCCAACCTTTGCCTTTGACTTTTTTGCCCCCTTTCTGCCGGCGCTTGCGCCCCCTTCGCCCCACGTGCCTTTTTCCCTTTTTCCCGCCCCCTCCTCCCCCCTGTTTCCCCCCGCCTTTCCGCCGTCCCCCCTCGCTGCCTGCCTACCCCCCCCACCCCACCCCCCACTCCCCCCCATTTTTGCCTTTTTTGCCTTTTTTCCTGCCGGCGCTCTGCGCCCCCCTTTCGGCCCCCGTGCCCCCCTTTTTCCCCCCGCCTCCCCCCATCCTCCCCCTGTTTCCCCCAGCCTTTCCGCGTCCCCCCCTCGCCTGCCTGCCTCTCGCACCCCCCCCCACCCCCCCCCACTCCCACCCCTTGCCTTTTGCCTTTTTGCCCCCTTTCCTGCCCGGCTTCTGCGACCCCTTTCGCCCCGGGCCTTTTTCCTTTTTCCCCCCCCTCATCACCCCTGTTTCCCCCGCCCCTTTCCGCCGTCCCCCACTCGCCCTGCCTGCCTCTCGACCCCCCCCCCCCCCCCCCCCACTTTTTTTTTGCCTTTTGCCTTTTTTTGCCCCCCTGCCGGCGCTCTGCGCCCCTTTCCCCCCACCCGTGCCTTTTCCCTTTTCCGCACCCCCTACTCCCCCCTGTTTCCCCGGCCCTTTCGCCGTCCCCCCCTCGCGGCCTGCCTTCTCGCCACCCCCCCACACCCCCCCCCCCCTTTGCCTTTTGCCTTTTTTTGCCCCCTTTCCTGCCCGGCGCTCTGCCCCGCCCCCTTTCCGCCCCCGTGCCTTTTTCCCCTTTTTCCCGCCCCCCCTCCTCCCCCTGTTTCCCCCCCGCCCTTTCCGCCGTCCCCCCCTCGCCTGCCTGCCTCTCGCCACCCCCCCCCCCCCCACCCCCCCACCCCCCCTTTTGCCTTTTGCCTTTTTTTGCCCCCTTTCTTGCCCGGCGCTCTGCGCCCCCTTTCGCCCCCGTGCCCTTTTTCCCTTTTCCCGCCCACCCTCCTCACCTGTTTTCCCGCGCCTTCCGCCGTACCCCCCTCGACTGCCTGCCTCTAGCCCCCCCCCCCCCCCCCCCCCACCCCCCCCCCCACCTTTTGCCTTTTGCCTTTTTTGCCCCCTTTCCTGCCCGGCGCTATGCGCCACCCCTTTCGCCCCCGTGCCTTTTTCCTTTTTCCCCCCGCCCAAACTTCACCCCTGTTTCCCCCCGCATTTCCGCCGTCCCCACCTCGCCTGCCTGCCTCTCGCACCCCCCAACCCCCCCCCCCCCCCCACCCTTTGCCTTTTTGCCTTTTTTGCCCCCTTTCCTGACCGGCGCCTGCGCCCCCTTCGCCCCAGTGCCTTTTTCCCTTTTTCAGCCCCCGACCCTCCTCCTCCCTGTTTCCCCCCCCGCCTTTCGCCCCGTCCCCCCCGCCTGCCTCTGACCCCCCCCCCCCCCCCCCCCCCCCTGCTTTTTGCCTTTTTGCCCTTTCCTGCCCCGGCGCTCTGCCCCCCCCCTTTCGCCCCCGTGCCTTTTCCCTTTTTTCCGCCCCCCCTCCTCCCCTGTTTCCCCCCGCCTTTCCGCCGTCCCCCCTCGCTGCCTGCCTCTCGCCCCCCCCCCCACCCCCCCCCCACCCTTTGCCTTTTGCCTTTTTTGCCCCTTCCTGCCCGGCGCTCTGCGCCCCCTTTCGCCCCCGTGCCTTTTCCCTTTTCCCGCCCCCTCCCCTCATCCCCCCTGTTTCCCCGCCCTTTCCGCCGTCCCCCCGCTGCCTGCCTCTCGCCCCCCCCCCCCCCCCACCCCCCCCCCCTGCCTTTTGCCTTTTTTGCCCCCTTTCCTGCCCGGCGCTGCCCGCCCCTTTCGCCCCCGTGCCTTTTTCCCTTTTTCCCGCCCCCTCCTCCCCCTGTTTCCCCCGCCTTTCCGCCGTCCCCCCTCGCCTGCCTGCCTCTCGCCCCCCCCCCCCCCCACCCCCCCCCTTTGCCTTTTGCCTTTTTTGCCCCCTTCCTGCCGGCGCTCTGCGCCCCCTTTCGCCCCCGTGCCTTTTTCCCTTTTTCCGCCCCCCCTCCCCCCCCTGTTTCCCGCCTTCCGCCGTCCCCCTCGCCTGCCTGCCTCTCGCCCCCCCCCCCCCCCCCCCCCCCCCCCCCCCCTTGCCTTTTGCCTTTTTTGCCCCCTTTCCTGCCGGCGCTCTGCGCCCCCTTTCGCCCCCGTGCCTTTTTCCCTTTTCCGCCCCCCTCCTCCCCCCTGTTTCCCCCCCTTTCGCCGTCCCCCTCGCCTGCTGCCTCGCCCCCCCCCCCCCCCCCCCCCCCCCTTTGCCTTTTGCCTTTTTTGCCCCCTTTCCTGCCCGGCGCTCTGCGCCCCTTTCGCCCCCGTGCCTTTTTCCCTTTTTCCGCCCCCTCCTCCCCTGTTTCCCCCCGCCTTTCCGCCGTCCCCCCCCTCGCCTGCTGCCTCTCGCCCCCCCCCCCCCCCCCCCCCCTTTGCCTTTTGCCTTTTTTGCCCCCTTTCTGCCCCCGGCGCTCTGCCCCACTTTCGCCCCCCGTGCCTTTTTCCCTTTTTCCGCCCCCCTCCTCCCCCTGTTTCCCCCCGCCTTTCCGCCGTCCCCCCCTCGCCTGCCTGCCTCCCCCCCCCCCCCCCCCCCCCCCCCTTTGCCTTTTGCCTTTTTGCCCCCCTTTCCTGCCCGGCGCTCTGCGCCCCCCTTTCGCCCCCGTGCCTTTTTCCCTTTTCCCCCCCCTCCTCCCCCCTGTTTCCCCCGCCTTTCCGCGTCCCCCCTCGCCTGCCTGCCTCTCGCCCCCCCCCCCCCCCCCCCCCCCCCCCCTTTTGCCTTTTGCCTTTTTTGCCCCCCTTTCCTGCCCGGCGCTCTGCGCCCCTTTCGCCCCCCGCCCCCGTGCCTTTTCCCTTTTCCGCCCCCCCTCCTCCCCCTGTTTCCCCCCGCCCTTTCGCCGTCCCCCCTCGCTGCTGCCTCTCGCCCCTCGCCCCCCACCCCCCCCCCCACCCCCCTTTTTTGCCTTTTGCCTTTTTTGCCCCCTTTCCTTGCCGGCGCTCTGCGCCCCCTTTCGCCCCCGTGCCTTTTTCCCTTTTTCCGCCCCCCTCCCCCCCTGTTTCCCCGCCCTTTCCGCCGTCCCCCCTCGCCTGCCTGCCTCTCGCCCCCCCCCCCCCCCCCCCCCCCCACCCTTTGCCTTTGCCTTTTTGCCCCCTTTCCTGCCCGGCGCTTTTCGCCCCCCTTCCGCCCCCGTGCCTTTTTCCCTTTTTCCGCCCCCCTCCTCCCCCCTGTTTCCCCGCCCCTTTCCGCCGTCCGCCCTCGCCTGCCTGCCTCTCGCCCCCCCCCCCCCCCCCCCCCCCCCCCCCCTTTTGCCTTTTGCCTTTTTTGCCCCTTTCCTGCCCGGCGCTTTTCGCCCCCCTTCCCGCCCCCGTGCCTTTTTCCCTTTTTCCGCCCCCCTCCTCCCCTGTTTCCCCCCGCCTTTCCGCCGTCCCCCCTCGCCTGCCTGCCTCTCGCCCCCCCCCCCCCCCCACCCCCCCCCCCCCCCCCCCCTTTTTTGCCTTTTGCCTTTTTTGCCCCTTTCCTGCCCGGCGCTTTTCGCCCCCCTTTCGCCCCCGTGCCTTTTTCCCTTTTTCCGCCCCCCCTCCTCCCCCCCTGTTCCCCCCGCCTTTTCCGCCGTCCCCCCTCGCCTGCCTGCCTCTCGCCCCCCCCCCCCCCCCCCCCCCCCCCCCCCTTTGCCTTTTGCCTTTTTTGCCCCCTTTCCTGCCCGGCGCTCTGCGCCCCCCCTTCGCCCCCGTGCCTTTTTCCCTTTTTCCGCCCCCCTCCTCCCCCTGTTTCCCCCGCCTTTCCGCCGTCCCCCCTCGCCTGCCTGCCTCTCGCCCCCCCCCCCCCCCCCCCCCCCCCCCCCCTTGCCTTTTGCCTTTTTGCCTTTTTTGCCCCCTTTCCCCCGGCGCTCTGCCCCCCCTTTCGCCCCCGTGACTTTTTCCCTTTTTCCGCCCCCCCCCCCCTCCCCCCTGTTTCCCCCCCGCCTTTCCGCCGTCCCCCTCGCCTGCCTGCCTCTCGCCCCCCCCCCCCCCCCCCCCCCACCCCCTTTTTGCCTTTTGCCTTTTTTGCCCCCTTTCCTGCCCGGCGCTCTGCGCCCCCTTTCGCCCCCGTGCCTTTTTCCTTTTTCCGCCCCCCTCCTCCCCCCCTGTTTCCCCCCGCCCTTTCGCCGTCCCCCCGCCCTGCCTGCCTCTCGCCCCCCCCCCCCCCCCCCCCCCCCCCCCTTGCCTTTTGCCTTTTTTGCCCCCTTCTTGCCCGGCCGCTCTGCCGCCCCCTTCGCCCCCGTGCCTTTTTCCCCTTTTTCCGCCCCCCTCCTCCCCCCTGTTTCCCCCGCCTTCGCCGTCCGCCCTCGCCTGCCTGCCTCTCGCCACCCCACCCCCCCCCCCCCACCCCCCCCCCTTTTTTGCCTTTTGCCTTTTTTGCCCCCTTTCTGCCGGCCGCTCTGCGCCCCCTTTCGCCCCCGTGCCTTTTCCCTTTTCCCCCGCCCCCTCCTCCCCCTGTTTCCCCCCCCCCTTTCGCCGTCCGCCCTCCGCTGCCTGCCTCTCGCCCCCCCCCCCCCCCCCCCCCCACCCCTTTTTGCCTTTTGCCTTTTTGCCCCCTTTCCTGCCCGGCGCTCTGCGCCACCCCTTTCGCCCCCGTGCCCTTTTTCCCTTTTTCCGCCCCCTCCCCCCCTGTTTCCCCCGCCTTTCCGCCGTCCCCCTCGCTGCCTGCCTCTCGCCCCCCCCCCCCCCCCCCCCCCCCCTTGCCTTTTGCCTTTTTGCCCCCTTCCTTGCCGGCGCTCTGCCCCCCTTTCGCCCCCGTGCCTTTTTCCCTTTTTCCGCCCCCCCTCCCCCCCTGTTTCCCCCCCCGCCTTTCGCCGTCCCCCTCGCTGCCTGCCTCTCGCCCCCCCCCCCCCCACCCCCCCCCCCCCCCTTTTGCCTTTTGCCTTTTTTGCCCCTTTCCTGCCGGCGCTCTGCGCCCCTTTCCCCCTTTCGCCCCGTGCCTTTTTCCCTTTTTCCGCCCCACCTCCTCCCCCCTGTTTCCCCGCCCGCCTTTCGCCGTCCCCCCCTCGCCTGCCTGCCTCTCGCCCCCCCCCCCCCCCCCCCCCCCCCTTTGCCTTTGCCTTTTTGCCCCCTTCTGCCCCGGCGCTCTGCGCCCCCTTTCGCCCCCGTGCCTTTTTCCCTTTTCCCCCCGCCCCCCTCCCCCCTGTTTCCCCCCGCCTTTCCGCCGTCCCCCCTCGCCTGCCTGCCTCTCGCCCCCCCCCCCACCCCCCCCCCCCCCCCTTTGCCTTTTGCCTTTTTTGCCCCCTTTCCTGCCCGGCGCTCTGCGCCCCCCTTTCGCACCCCCGTGCCTTTTTCCCCTTTTTCCGCCCCCCTCCTTCCCCCTGTTCCCCCCGCCTTTCCGCCGTCCCCCTCGCCTGCCTGCCTCCCCACCCCCCCCCCCCCCCCCCCCCCACCCCTTTGCCTTTTGCCTTTTTTGCCCCCTTTCCTGCCCGGCGCTCTGCGCCCCCTTTCGCCCCCGTGCCTTTTTCCCTTTTTCCGCCCCCCTCCTCCCCCTGTTTCCCCGCCGCCTTTCCGCCGTCCCCCCTCGCCTGCCTGCCTCTCGCCCCCCCCCCCCCCCCACCCCCCCCCCCCCCCCCCTTTTGCCTTTTGCCTTTTTTGCCCCCTTTCCTGCCCGGCGCTCTGCCGCCCCTTTCGCCCCCCGTGCCTTTTTCCCTTTTTCCCGCCCCCCTCCTCCCTGTTTCCCCGCCCCTTCCGCCGTCCCCCTCCCTGCCTGCCTCTCGCCCCCCCCCCCCCCCCCCCCCCCCCCCCCCCTTGCCTTTGCCTTTTTTTGCCCCTTTCATGCCCGGCGCTCTGCCCCCCTTTCGCCCCCGTGCCTTTTTCCCTTTTTCCCGCCCCCCTCCTCCCCCCTGTTTCCCCCCGCCTTTCGCCGTCCCCCCTCGCCTGCCTGCCCTCTCGCCCCCCCCCCCCCCCCCCCCCACCCCCCTTTGCCTTTTGCCTTTTTTGCCCCCTTTCCTTGCCCCGGCGCTCTGCGCCCCCTTTTCGCCCCCGTGCCTTTTTCCCTTTTTCCGCCCCCCTCCTCCCCCCTGTTTCCCCCCCGCCTTTCCGCCGTCCCCCCCTCGCTGCCTGCCTCTCGCCCCCCCCCCCCCCCCCCCCACCCCCCCCCCCTTTTGCCTTTTGCCTTTTTTGCCCCCTTTCTTGCCCGGCGCTTTGCGCCGCCCCTTTCCGCCCCCGTGCCTTTTTTCCCTTTTTCCGCCCCCTCTCCCCCCTGTTTCCCCCGCCTTTCCGCCGTCCCCCCTCGCCTGCCTGCCTCTCGCCCCCCCCCCCCCCCCCCCCCCCTTTTTTGCCTTTTGCCTTTTTTGCCCCCTTTCCTGCCCGGCGCTGCGCCCCCTTTCGCCCCCCGTGCCTTTTTCCCTTTTTTCCGCCCCCCCCCTCTCCCCCTGTTTCCCCCCGCCTTTCCGCCGTCCCCCCTCGCTGCCTGCCTGCCCCCCCCACCCCCCCCCCCCCCCCCCCCCCACACCCCCCCCCCCCCTTTGCCTTTTGCCTTTTTTGCCCCCTTTCCTTGCCGGCCGCTCTGCGCCCCCTTTCGCCCCCCCGTGCCTTTTTCCCTTTTTCCGCCCCCCCCCCCTCCTCCCCCCTGTTTCCCCCCCCTTTCCGCCGTCCCCCCTCGCCTGCCTGCCTCTCGCACCCCCCCCCCCCCCCCCCCCCCCCCCACCTTGCCTTTTGCCTTTTTTGCCCCTTTCTGCCCGGCGCTCTGCGCCCCCCCCCTTTCGCCCCCGTGCCTTTTTCCCTTTTTCCGCCCCCCTCCCCCCTGTTTCCCCCCGCCTTTCCGCCGTCCCCCTCGCCTGCCTGCTCGCCCCCCCCCCCCCCCCCCCCCCCCCCCCTTTGCCTTTTGCCTTTTTTGCCCCCTTTCCTGCCCGGCGCTCTGCCCCACTTTCGCCCCGTGCCTTTTCCCTTTTTCCGCCCCCCTCCTCCCCCTGTTTCCCCGCCTTTCCGCCGTCCCCCTCGCCTGCCTGCCTCTCGCACCCCCCCCCCCCCCCCGCCCCCCCCCCCCTTTTGCCTTTTGCCTTTTTTGCCCCCTTTCCTGCCCGGCGCTCTGCGCCCCCTTTGCCCCCGTGCCTTTTTCCCTTTTTCCGACCCCCTCCTCCCCCCTGTTTCCCCGCCTTTCGCCGTCCCCCCTCGCCTGCCTGCCTCTCGCCCCCCCCCCCCCCCCCCCCCCAAACCTTTTGCCTTTTGCCTTTTTTGCCACCTTTCCTGCCCGGCGCTCTGCGCCCCTTTCGCCCCCGTGCCTTTTTCCCTTTTTTCCCGCCCCCTCCTCCCCCTGTTTCCCCGCCCCTTTTCCGCCGTCCCCCTCGCCTGCCTGCCTCTCGCCCCCCCCACCCCCCCACCCCCCACCCCTTTGCCTTTTGCCTTTTTTGCCCCTTTTCCCCTGCCCGGCGCTCTGCGAAACTCCCCGCCCCCTTTCCCGCCCCCGTGCCTGTTTGCCCCTTTTTTCCGCAACCCCGTCCTTCATCCCCCACCGTTTCCCGCCCCTTTCCCGG
>NW_026944931.1:0-8953 GCF_034702125.1 Engraulis encrasicolus
TTTTTTACGGATGACCTTCAAAAAGCATGCCACCCCCCAGGGGGCAAGGTCGGGCAGAGGTCAGGCAGGGGTCGGGGTCCCCGGGAAAGGAAACAGAGTTTTTCAAATAAAAATGACTCTCCTAAACATGTCCTCCTCCTCCTCCCTGGGACCCGGGGCCCCCCCCTGTGGACAAAAAGGGGACCATAATATCAACGGGTTTTCCCCTGTGGGCACTGCCAAAAAAACCCACTCCTCCTCCCCAAATTTACCCTTGGTGCCTAATGTCAATTGGCAATACAGTACATGTTCCTCTATTTTTTCATCGGTGCCATAAAATAAAACTTAGCACCAGCAGTCAGGGTCCAGAGGGGGGAGGCCCTCTGACATCAAAGTGGAGTCAGCGTCACAAATTTTTGGGGTACGGGGGGTCCCCGGGGCCCCCGAACACTGGGGGCCCCGGGCAAGACCCCCGTAGGGCCGTACACAACCCATTCAGCAGGGAAGGAAGACATGGAGAGAGAGAGAGAGAGAGGGGGAGAGGGGAAGGAGGAGAGAAAAGAGTGAGAGAGAGAAGAGAGAGAGAGGAGAGAGAGGAGCTCTGAGCATCTGGGGGAGGAGGGCATCAGGCCAATGGTGCGGGGAGCTGGACTCCCTCCCGGGGGAAGGAAAGGGGGGAGAAAAACTTTTTTGGGGGAGCAAGTTTGCAACCATGCAGAGGAGAGGAGTAAGCCTTGGGAAACACCCCCCCCCCCCACCCCCCCCCAAAGGGGGGACTCCCATCTGCAGAAAAAAACCCCCCCCCCCCCCCAAAAAAAAGAGACACCCCAAGCTCTGGGAAACCCCCCCCCCCCCCCCAAAAACACAAAAATGTTCACAAAAAAAATAACAAAAATACTTTTAGGGAGAGGAAACATGAAGAGAGAGAAGAGAGGGAAAAGAGAGAAAGAAGAAAAGAAGAGGAGGAGAGAGAGAGAGAGAAAAAGAGAGAGAGAGGAGAGAGAAGAGAGGGGAAGAGGGGGGAGAGAGAGAGAGAGAGAGAGAGAGACAGAGACAGAGACAGAGACAGAGGCAGAGACAACCCCAAAGAAGAGGCTACCCATGCTCTTGTAATACCCTTGTAATATTGGTAGTTTATTGGTAGTTTAATACATGAATACTAACATTCACTACAGACATTATTTGTTTGTTGTGTGACTCTAGTATGTGATACTGCATCTGTCACTCGGTCTGGTGCGCCGTCTGACTTTTTTTTCTGCATGCCAAGCGATGTAGGTCAGAGGAGTTTGTTTTTCATCTTAAAAACCACAGATACGCTCACACGCAGATGTGACGCATTTAAAAGGGTGAAAAAAAGGGGGGAAAACACGAGTGTATGCTTTCACAAAACCTTAAAAGACGTACTCTTTGCCACACACACTAGGGGCCCCACTGCCGTGCCCTCACACACCACCGGACAGAAAAAAGGAAAGGGAGGAGAGGGGGGGGGAAGGGGGAAAGGGGATAAAAGGGAAAAAGAAAAAATGGCACCATCCTCTGGATCTTCAACTACTGTGATCAGAACCAAGTCAAACAACAATACACGGTGAAGTTACACACACACACATAACACACACACACACACACCCACAAAACACACACAAAAACACACACCCCACACACCACACAAAAAACACACACACACCACACAAATTGTGAAAAAGTTGTTATATACTGATATTGTGGGGGTGTTTCAGTGCGATGCAAGTAGTTGCGTGGGGTTTTTCTACAAGAGGGTGGTGTAGTGTGTTTTGGGGGTGTGTGGGGGGGGATGTTCAGTGCTGTGCAATTTTAACCAAGGGTGCACAGGGGTGGTTTTATGTTTTTGCATGATTACACTATTGATTTGTTGTTCTAAAACAGGTGGGGGAGAGTACAGAATAGTTAAATTTGGAAACGACTTTTACTCTGCTTAAAGTAGGGCCCACCCTTAAAAACCAAGTGAGAAAAGATACAAGAGTAATGTAATGTTTTATTTGCAGCATTTTATTTTTCGCTATCAGACTCATTTACCGTACTCATTTTTGGTGCAAAAATTGTCAAGACTGTGAAGACACTGCCCTTTTAATGTTTTGTTGTGTGTGTGTGTGTGTGTGTGTGTGTGTGTGTGTGTGTGTGTGTGTGTTTGTGTGTGTTTGTGTGTGTTTTTTTGTGTGTTTGTGGGTGTGTTTTGTGTGTGTGTGTGGTGTGTGTGTGTGTGTGAGGGGGGTTGAAGAGAGAGAAGTGTGTGTTGTCAGGGTTAACACTAACCAACCCCCCCCAGGGGGAGCCAAATGCGGGTGAAAGTCCGTTGGCAGTAATACCGAAGGTTACTACCATTCGGCGGGGCGTTACTAAAATTTAATGTGAGGGCCCGGATTTTTAGTTTTTTTTTTTAGCCTCTTTTTCTACAAAACAATACAATGCGATTTCCCCGAGCCTACAATACCAATGAAGGACCCCCGTGTCCGGTTCACCTGGTCCCCACGCAAGCCAGGGAATCTATAGAGCTAGCTTGCGAAGGGAGTGACAGCGAGCTACCGGACAATCACGTGCGTTTGGAAATGTCACTAAAAAACCTTCAAGTGAAAATAAAGTAGCAAGTTCATCTCAACTGACCTTTTTTTGCGATCGTCATTGTCCCAATACTTAATAATAATAAAAAAAATTGTATTTGTATACACTTTGTCATACAAGGCTGTAACCCAAAGTGCTTAAAAAATGGGAAAAAAAAACTTTGTTAAGATAGATTTAAAAGGAGAGTATAGAGGAGAGGCAAAAAAGCAGGAAGGGCAGAGGAAAAAAGAAAGACAGAAATTTAGAGTCAAAAAGGCAACGAGGTTGGGCCCCAGGAACTTAATGCCAAGGGTCCCCATAGGGGCTGGCCCTACATAATCATAGAAGCCCACAAAGAGATTGGCACTCAGGGTGGGGCCCCGGGTTTGCACAGGGGGAGGAAAAATTCCCCCTTTCGTTTTGATTCATAGTTTTAAGGGGGGAAAAAAAAGTCAGGAGGTCTGAGAAAAAAGCCCCCCTATAGCGGGAAGAAACCCCGGGCAGGAAACCCGGGGCCCCCTAGGGGAGCCCCCTGCCAGGGCGGTTGCAGTAGTAAGGGCACTATGACGCCTTGGCAGCTGGGGATTTGGAAAGGATGAAGGGGGGTCTTCAGCTGCTTTTTAAAGGGAAAGTCGAGGGAGGTGGGGTGGGACTCGATGGGGGGGGGCGTTCCCCTCTCTTGGGCGCATAGCAGGCAAAACCGGCGCGCCGATTTTTTTTGGCGGGGGGGGGGGGCCCTTAGCAGTTTGGGGCATCAGTGGACCTGGAGCTCGAGCGGGGGAAAAAAAAAGACAGCATGTTGAGAATAACTGGGGGAAAGCCCTTTAAAAATGCTTA
The DNA here is from genome assembly GCF_034702125.1 of Engraulis encrasicolus. Classification (NCBI taxonomy): domain Eukaryota; kingdom Metazoa; phylum Chordata; class Actinopteri; order Clupeiformes; family Engraulidae; genus Engraulis; species Engraulis encrasicolus. Next base: position 3,391 of record NW_026944931.1, read on the forward strand.
AATAGTGAGAAAAAAACTTAAGGTCGATTCGTTGAGACGGTAACCAGGCAGGCGCCAAACAGGAGAGATGTGCTCTCCATTCGGTCTGTTGGGGATTTTTTTTGCCGAAAATTTTTGAAGAGTTGCAATTTGCAATTTTTTTTTTTGGGAAAACCAAGAAGAGAGCATTGCATAGTCTACCTACTGGGACAAAGCATGAATAAGTTTTCAGCGTTTGCGGGGGGGCCAAAGGGCCGCGCACTTTGTTGACATTCTAAGAGGGAAAAAAGAGATTTTTGTTTCCCTTTTTGATTGTGACCCAAAAGCTAAAACCCCAGCTATGACCACACCAGGCAGAACCTACTTTAATGTGCAGCTTAGGTCCCGGGCTTGAGGGGAGTTTTGCCGTTTTTCTTAGGCCGAAACAACCCCACAGTTTTTTTTTCCCCTTTTAATTTTTAGGAAGTTACTGTTCATCCATCGTGAGGGCGACATCATTTAGCCCAAGGAAAAAAGGCAGGGGGGAAGGCTCGACAGGATAAATTGGTGTAATCGGCAAGCTATAAAATCAACCCTTGTGCTCTCTGATGATGGACCCCAGGGCAACATATGGGGGAAAAAAAGGGGAGAGGGCCCAAAAAACCCCCTGAGAAAACCCCCCAAAAAAGGCACATCATACTTGTTGGAGACGTATTCTCCGATGGTGAAAAAAAAAAAACGTTTTCCCTGTAATAAAAAATTTTAAAACCACTCAAAGACGTACCCCGGACAGTCCTACCCAAGATTCAGGCGGTCAATTTATTTATGGTGGTCTATCTGCAAAGGGGGGGCACGAGGTCGGGGAGGAAAAGTGCTTGAAACTTTGTTTGGGGGCAGTCGACCTAAAACCCAAAAATTTTTGGTTAGTGCTTTTTTGGGCATGGTTGGCCTAAACCCCTGATTGGAATTTTTCCAAGATATTTTTCCCCACCAGAGTTGATTAAGTTTAAAAAATACAATTTTTTTTGTACCTTGCTAAAAAGGGGGGAGGTTAGATTGGGTCGAAGTTTTTAAAAAGAATTTGATTAAATTTGTCTTTTTAGGGGGTTTTAAACCGGCTGTTTTAATGACGGGAAAAAATGCCTTAAGCATAAAGGTGAACTTTTGCAGTAAAGGTGCTGCTAAGAACCAATATGTTTTTTTTTAGCGTATGGGGGATCCGTAAAAGGCTGAGGTAGACTGCTTATTTTCCCCTGACTATTTTACAGGGTCGTCCTCGTAATTGGAAAAAAAATTTTGGAAGCTCTATCCCCCTAGGGGGGTTTTTAACCCCCCCCGGGTGTAACCCTGATGGGGCGACAGGGGTTGCTGCGTTTCCACCTTGGAGCCTTCTCTAATGTCTGCAAACCTTTTTTATTTAAAAATCTAGCAACTTCCTCGCACTTGGCATGGATGCGCCTTTAGGTTGTTTTGCTATTTTGGTTTAAGCAGGTGGTCAATAGGGGAAAAAGAATTTCGCATTATGCTGGTTGTCTGTTATTTTTTGGAAAAATTTTGCTTTTTCTCTGAGCAAAACCGCTTTTATTGTAGGAGGAAACTCATCCCAAGGGGTTTGTCTATGGACTTCAAATTTATTTTTCCCCAAAGATTCGTTCCCCTGCATTTTCTTTTTAAAAGGCCTAATGAGTCATTCATCCAAGGTGAATACCTAGCTCGGTTTTGTCGTGTTTCTAATTGGAGCTATGTTTTTAAAATTTCTTAAGTTGTTGTTGAAGCTATCAACCATTTCATCGGGTTTGGGGCAGTGACCATTTAGTAGGTCACCTGATTTGAGGGGTCTGAAATCAAAAGCCAGCAAGCATTAATGCGTGTCTGGAATGACATTGTTGGGTGTTAAAAAATTTTTGTTTGAAATGTCAAAATCAAAAAACACACAGTGGTGGTCGGAGAGGCGACGTCCTGACCGATATATTTTTGTCAAGCGCATGAAATAACAAGGGCAAATGGTTTGCCTTTCCCATGGGTAGGGTTCTGTAAAATTTGGACAGCCGAATGCGTTTTAATTTTTCTAAGAAAGACTTTTTGGGTAATTGCGCACGATTTATTTAAAGTGGAAATTAAAGTCGCCCGCAATTATTGCTTTAATTTATAGTTAGTAAGTACGTCCGCATGAAGGGGGAAATAGATAAAAATGACGAAAAAGAATTTCGGTGGGGCGGTACAGAACAATAATAAACGTTTGAGGTTTGCTTGGACCCCAGTACCATTATTCAAATGAAGAGAAAGAGCCCAGATTCATTGTACAATTAATTTTTTTTTTTTAGAAAAGTATGGGGGAAGCCTTTTCCCCCCGTTTATTTGGTCTCGGGGCTGAAGGAATTTGAATCGGAAGGGCAAGCCCAAAAAAGTAGCCGCCCCGTCGTCTTTAAAAGCCCCTTTTCGGTAAAAACATAAAGCTTTTGTTTTTTGTCTGGAAACCCGTGGTTTACTACGAAGCTTTTGTTGGCAAGGAGCACTTAATAATGCAGCATTAACATTCAAATAGAGAGCATTGTGTATTCGTTTTAGGTAATCGTAATTAGGGTTTTTGGTACACAACCCAAGGGGCACTCTGCGAGTTTTTCCTACGGGATGCAGCGGGATAGCTAATGGAGTACTCTCTGTTTGGGCACGCAGGGTCAGTTGGTTAGTGCTTTTAATTTGAAAAAAACCGTTTTCAATCCAAGGGTCGTGGGGTTAGGGCAGCTCCAGGTTTTGGGCGGAGGAACGACACCGACTGTTTAAGGCTTTCCATCTCGGGCGAAGGGTTTTCGGCGGGTTCCAGAAAGTGGGAATTGTCAAGAGGGAAAGGCTTCTTTGGGGGAGTGTCTTATCGCCAGACGGGGCAGTTGGTGGATCGGGAGAACTGGAAGGGAGAGAAACAAAAAAAAAAGGGGAGGGGCCTGAGGGTAGTGTATTTTTTTCCAGTGCTGGGAAGGTATTAAAAAAAGGGAGAGGGGAAACGGACTCAATTTTTTTAAACTGCTGCAGCCCCGGATTTCATTGGAGCCCGCGTGGACAAAGAAGTTTGGGGAGTAGGATATGTGACGCACATCTGGCACATTGATGGACATCGGCTACGGGAGCTCCAGGTAGGCCCCAATTAAAGGTTAAAGGCGAACCATCGAAGATCCTAGAGGCTGTTGATGGGCGCCGGGGTTCTGAATGGGAAGGCGCTCCGGGTGAATTTTTCCTGGGGGTTTCGAGGGTCCGGCGTACTGGGTCAACTCTTGGTGGTAGAGGCTTGGGCCACCTGGTGGGGGGGGGGGGGACAGGGTCAGTTTCTGCATGATGACTTTTGGCAAGTACAGAAAAAAAAGATTGCTAGCCAAAGGGTGGGGAACATTTCTGCAGTAAATCCCCCCCGCCCCCTTAAAAACCCCGTCCGTCCAGCTACGACGCGCGACGGGAGGGAGCACGGTGGATTCGGGGGGGACTTTCGCTGGGGGTTTGCTGTGGCTGGGGGGAAAAAAAGTGTAGTTAGGTTTGGCGCGGGATTAGGTTTTGGGGTTTCAAAAAGGGTTTAGGGATTTTAAAACTACTCGAACTAGCCCGGGGAATGGGCACTTCTAAGTGTTTCAATCGTCATGTTGGCTTTGGCTAGTCTTTCATTAGCATTAGCCAATCACTGCAGGCGCAGGTAGAGTTTGGCCATATTAAAGGTCTGCGGATGCAGCAAAAAGGTTATTTTTTTGCGAGATAGTTGGTGTAGTGTTGTAAAATTGACTATGAGGTGAGGCGAAACTAAAGCCGAGTAGGGCTCGGCGCGAAAAAAGTTATGTAGGCTAGCCTGGTGGAAAGCAACAAGTCCGACAGGCGGACAACAGATGCGTCCGTCTATGCCCGTTCTGAACCTTTTTTGCCCAAACGCCCCCTTGGCCTCCTCATAACCTGCCCAAGGAAAATTTATCAATAAGCCTACCATGTACTGTATAAGCCTGGATTTGAAAAAGTACCGTAGGATTTCAACAGTGTTGGGCAAGTTACTGAAAAACTGTAATGCATTGCTGGTTACATGTTACTGTCTTTTCAAAATAATCCCTTACACTACATTTAGCAATTTGGGGACCTAAGGCGAATTTAGCTAGGGGGACCAGAGGCTTGGGCACCTGGTGGGAGGGGGGGGGACAGGGTCAGTTTCTGCATCGATGACTGTGTCAAGTACAGAAAAACGATTGCTAGTCACTAGAGGTGGTGAACATTTCTGCAGTACTCCCCTGCCGCCGTTAACCACGTCCGTCCAGCTACGACGCGCGACGGGAGTGGAGCACGGTGTGATTGGGGGGAAAGGACTTCGGCTGGTGTTTGCTGTGGCTGGGGAGAAAAGATAGTGTAGTTAGGTTGGCGCTGGTATTACTGGTTTGGTGTTTCAACGTGGTGTCATGGGAGTTTATGACTATCTCGCAACGTAGCCGGCGAATGGGCACTTTAAGTGTTCATCATCGTCATGTTTTCTTTGGCTAGTTTTTCATTAGCATTGCTAGAACACTGCAGGCCCCAGGTAGAGTTTCCATAATTTGGTCTGCGGATGCAGCAGAAAAGGTTATTTTTGCGAGTAGTTGGTGTGTGTGTAAAATACATGAGTGAGGCGAAATAAGCGAGAGGGTCGCGCGAAAAAAGTTATGTAGGGTAGCCCGGTGGAAAGCAAAAGTCCGACAGGCGGACACAGATGCGTTCCGTCTATGCCCGTTTCTGAACCTTTTTTGCCCCAAACGCCCCCTTGGCCTCCTCATAACCTGTCAAGGGCAATTTATCAATAAGCCCACCATGTACTGTATAAGCCTGGATTTGAAAAAGAACCATATAATAGGATTTCAACAGTGTTGGGCTAGTTACTGAAAAACTGTAATGCATTGCTGATTACATGTTACTGTCGTTTCAAAAATAATCCCTTACACTACATTTAGCAATTTGGGGACCTAAGGCGAATTTAGCTAGGGGGGCCATCGGCCCATCCCATATCACATTTTTTTGTAACATAAAATCTCTATTTTTTTTCATTTATTTTTTTTAATCACGATTTTTTATTTTAAAAAAATAATAATTACAAACATAAAAAACAGGCAAACTTGGATTACAACCCTTTCTGGACAGATTTCAATGAATAGGCTATTTGCAATTTTGCATACATTAAATAAACTAAAATGTGACATTCTCTTTTCACTTTAATATGAGAGCAGTGATGTCCCCCCCTTCACTGAAGTGTTATTTCATGTGTGTGCATGATGCTGTCACCTAAATTGAATGACGTTTTATGTTGGATTTCATGAATACTTTTAAAAAGCCGCTTTGGGAAGTAGACAGAGTAAGCGACATGTGAACTGTTTTTTCTGTTTAAAACAGTGGGTTTGGGAGGCGTTTGCGTTTTCACGGTGGATATTGTCTCGTGGACCGTTACAGACACACCGTAAGTTCCAAAAACTAATTAATGAGAAAATTACTGCATAAAAAAGAAAAAGCGCGCTCTCTGTCAAGGCGGTCGCGCCGAACAAACCCTTAAAAAGACGCATGTGCGTATGACAACAGAAACACAGCCTTTACTCTCCCGTGCTCCCCCTTTTCTGTG
>NW_026944932.1:0-8925 GCF_034702125.1 Engraulis encrasicolus
ACCAGTGTTTAAGTGCCCCCCCATTCCCACCCTAGGGGGTGCGGCCCTCGGTTCATTTTTTGCAGAATTAAGGCACAATCTTTTTGGTAAGCTGCCCCACAAGTTTGTGTGTCCCCAAGAGTGTGTGTAGCCATAGGATTTTTGAATTTTCCAAAAGTGCAAATGTGTTAGGGGTTTAGCGAATATTTTTGGAAATAAGTATACTATATCTAATTGCTGGCCGTGCTTTTGGGTACAAAAAAATAAAGAAAAGGGGGGGGCGCCCCCTTCCCCAACTCAGAACAGAAAAAAAAAAAAGTTAACAAAATCAATAAAATATTTGGGGTTTTGTTTTGTTTTTTTTTGTTTTTTTTTGTAAAATTTGTTATAGGTCGCTATGAAAAAAATTGGGCACCGGCCTCTTCGGCGTTAAAAGTGCTAGTGTGGTGTGGGTGTGTGTGTGTGGGTGTTTGCGTGTTGATGTACTGTGTGTGTGTGTGTGTGTGTGTGTGTGGTGTGTGTGTGTGTGTGTGTGTGTGTTTTTGGGTGGGGGCCCTACTCCTGGTGTTTGTATTTGTGTGGTGTGGTGTGTGTGTGGTGTGTGGTGTATTGTGTGTATGTGTGTGTGTGTGTGTGTTGTTGTGTGTGTGTGGGTGTGTGTGTGTGGTGTGTGTGTGTGTGTTGGTTGTGTTTTGGGGTGTGTGTGGTGTGGAGTGTTTGTGTGTTGTCTTGGTTTGTGTGTACTCTTTGTTTGACAGTAGAAACCCTGTGAAAAGAAAAATAAAGGAGACGTTCACTTGAGTGTATGAAGAGTTGGTGTGTTTGTGTGTGTGTGGTGTGTGTGTGTGTGTGTGTGTTTTGTGTGTTGTGGTGGTGTGTGGGGTTTTGTGTGTGTGCACATGGGGGGGGGGGGGGGGGGGGGAGGGGGGAAAAGAGGGCAGAAAGTGGTAAGTTGAGGTTTTTGGTCGGGGGGAAGTGTGTGTGTGTGTGTTGTGTGTGTGTGTGTGTGTGTTTGTGTGTGTTGTGTGTGTTGTTTTGTGAGGGAGAGAAAGAGAGAAGAAAGAGAGAGAGAGAGGATCTTGGGGGGTAAAGGGGGTACTCTAATGTGTGCCGGGCCCCCTGCTTAGAGCCTGTGTGTGTGTGTGTGTGTGTGTGTGTGTGTGGTGGGGGTTTGTGTGTGTGTGTGGGGGTTGTTTTGAGTTACCAAAAATGTTAAAAATCCACAGTATCAAATCATGTTTTAAACAGGGTGCCGGGGAAACTGGCTGAAAAATCATTACGAAATATAATACATATTTTTTAAAAATTATAAATAAATGCTTAGCGGGGAATTTTTTCACTGAAATTTATGCACAATAAAGTACATTTGGGTACCCCAGAAAGTTGCCCCTTCAAAATGGTTGGGGGGACACTTAAAAGTGTATTTTTCCCAAAACTTGTGTGTTTCAGAGCTTTGATGTTAGGTCCTTGGGGGTCCCTTGAATTTTTATGAAAAAAAAGGTGCCTGCCTAAAAAAAACATGCTGAAATCGACTTTAATCTTGTAATAACATTTGGACAGTCGCTTGCAGGTTGGTTAAGAAACACTTTTCTACCCCCCCTAGCCCCCCACCTAGACAACTTGCTATGGGTACCATTACCTGAGCAGCCTAGGGGAAAAACCTGTTAGACCTATCTAGATGACTTTCGCTATATTTTAACAACTTGCTGACTACCTAAAGACAAGAAAGTAGCCAAGCAGCTACAGTGGAGACCCCAAACAATCGTTAGCAGACGCTTAGTACCATCTAGCCAACCAGCTGCCGCTACTCTTTATAATAGCCAAACCCCGTACCGAAATTTTAAGTGTCCCCCTAGCCAAACAGTTACGTATTTAGTAGCCTAATGCAACCAGCAGCCGTACTCTTAGTATCCTAATAGCCAACCATCCGTACTTTTTAACCAACTAGACTCTAATAGTCTTATCATAGTTTCTAACTTCATCGAACCGTTCACCCCTGTGGCCGTTTATGTTGAGATTGGGGGAAAAACCCCCCTTATATGAAAACCCCTATTTTGAAAAAAACAAAAGGGATTTTAAAATAGGTGGCTGACAGAAACTCCCATATAAAGATTTTTCCCCCCTTAATTTATATAGTAAATCTTTAAATTTTTTTTTGTTGATTTGTAAAATTTGCCAAAAAATGCTATGGGAGTGATCACCCGCGGCAACTACTTTAGTGTAAACTTGTAAAAGGGAAAGCCTCAATCTCATCTGCATAAGGGTGTGTGTGTGTATGTGTGTGTAGGAACAAGGATGCTCATATGCACAAGTCTTTTTGAAAGGCGGTGGTGTGTGTGTGTGTTGTGTGTGTGTGTGTTGTGTGGTGTGTGTTTTGTGTTGTGTGTGTGTGTGTGTGTGTGTGTGTGTGTGGGAGGGTTTGAACAGGGAGTAAACCACACTATCTGGAAAATTAGTAAACAGGGGGGGAAACAAAAACAGAAAACAGACAAACAGTAAAACATAACCAAAACAACCCTTCATCCACATGAACACAGAATGCAGAAGATCATCTGGCGGGTGTTTAACGAATAAGATAAATCTAGGTGTGTGTGTGTGTGTGTGTGTGTTGTGTTTGTTGTGGTGGGGGGGTTGTGTTGTGTTATGGAAGCATTGGTGGTTCTGCACCCCCAGATGCTGGATTACCTTCACAGGGATGTCACAAATAAAAGCCAAACAAAATAAACAAACCAAACCAAAAAACCCAAACAACCACCAAAGCAAATAAAAACATGTTTAACAGAAAGGCGTTCCATTTCGCAGAGGGCCGCAATCCATTTCGCAAAGGGCCGCGTTCCATTTCGCAAAAGGGGCCTTTCCCCGGGAACCCGAGTCATGGGTGGAACCTAAACCGTTTCTTCTTTCTTTCCTTCCCCTTTTTCTCTTCTTTTTCTTCTTTCTCTTCTTTTCCTCTTCTCTTCCTCTCTTCTTTCTCTTTTTTCTCTTCTTTCTTTTTTCTTTCTTCTCTTCCTTTTTTTCTTTCTTTTCCTCTCTCCCCTTTTGCTTCCTTTTTTTTCTTCCCCTTTTCTCCTTTTTCCCCCTCTCCTTCATTGTGCTCCTCCCTTTTTTCCTATTTCCTCCTTTCCCTTCCTCCTTACTCCTCCCCCCTCCCCCTTTCCCCCTCTTTTTCCTCCTCCTTTCCCCCCTCTCTCCCCCTTTCCTTTCCCCTTCCCCCCCCCCCCCCCTCCCTCCCCTCCCCCCTCCCCCTTCTCCTCTCCTCCTCCTCTTTCCTCCCTCCTTCCTTTCCCTTTGTATGCTGCCAGGGTTCAGATCCCCCTGTGCCTGTGGAGGATCCCTCAGCTTTTGGGGGTGGGGTGGCTCGAGGGTGGGGGTGGGGCTGTATCGTTTTTTTTTCCTTGTGAGCCAATAAGAGGCAAGAATCCTATCCAGGGGGCGGGACTTTAGCTTAGCCGAGCGATGCTGATTTGGGGATTAGTGGAGCAGAGCCAGCAGACAGCACGGCCCCCGTGTGGATTTGGGTAAGAGAGGAGGACTTCAGGGCTACGCTTTCCCTCCTGCTCAAGTTTGCTCGGGCTTGCTGATTGGTCCAGTCTGGTGAGCAGAGTGCCCTGTGATTTGGGTGAGACGGAGGAGGAGGCGTCCTACAGGCGTGCTCATGCTCTCCTTCTTTATCGGGCTTGTTGATTGGCCTTGCCGCCGTTCATCATGATGGGGTCACTTGTGCTCTTGGTGGGCTGAGAGGGAGGGGCGGGGTTAGGGGCCGGGTGTACGAACTTCTCCTAAATGGGGGAGGGAGGTTGGCCCTTGGAGGGACCGAAGGAACTCCTCGCCACACGTCGATCGTGTAGCGAGGGCTCTCTGATACATCGCAACAAAAGGAGACGGAGAGGAGTTATTACATTAATATAATATATTACATTACACCCAGTGGGATTTCTCAAAAGTGTGGTCCCGGGGACCACTAGTGGTCCGCGATAGAGCTCAGCGTGGTCAGGTGGTCCGCGAGGGGATTTCCTACTTTTTTCCAAGATAAGCTAGCAAGTAGGCTAACACTCATTTGCGTAACCAATCTTCCTCATGTTTTCAAACTGAAATTGACAGGCTTATTAATGTGAATAAAAAGTATAAGTGATCTGCCATAAAAATGAGACAATGTCAATATTAGCACCCATCAATTGCCAATTCCCAGTTGACAGGTGAGACACCTGAATCATCATTTTTGGGGGGGACAGATGTGGTCCTCGGTCTGAAAAAGTTTGAGAACCACTGCATTACACACATTACAGGGGTGGCCCTTGGAGGCCTTTGCCATCGAGGCGGGTGGGAGTGAATATTCACTGTTATGCGGTTACCTTCTATTGGTTTGCGACAGGAAGTGTGCCCAGTTAAGGAAGTGTGGCGGTTACCATAGTTTTACCTTCTATGGGCTTGGTAAGGAGGAAGTGTGCGGTTTACCTAGACCATAGTTACCTTCTCATGGGCTTGGCGGCAGGAAGTGTGCGGGTTAAGGGAAGTGTGCGGTTACCATAGTTTTACCTTTTATGGGGGGGCTTGGGGTAGGAAGTGTGCGGTTAAGGGAAGTGTGCGGGGGTTTTGTTACTTGGTTTACCTTCTATGGGCTTGGGTAGGAAGTGTGCGGTTACCATAGCTACCTTACTATGGGCTTGCCGGCAGGAAGTGTGCGGATTAAGGGAAGTGGTGGGGCTTAAGTTGCTGTTAAGAAGTGCTGGCGCGTTAGTTACCATGGGTTACCTTCTATGGGCTTGGGCAGGAAGTGTGCGGTTACAGGAAGTGTGTGGGTTTAAGGAAAGTGGTGCGGTTACCATAGTTACCTTCTATGCGGCTTGGCTAGGAAAGTGTGCGGTTACCATCGCTACCTTCTATTGGGCTTGGGTAGGAAGTGTGGCGGTTACCAGTGTTGGCGGAAGTGACTTTTTTAAAAGTGTTTATTACTTTACTTTAGTACTTAACTGCGTTTCAAATTGTAATGAATTCTACACACTTTACTTATCTCATCACAAATTTATAAACTACTCACGCCTCACTCTTGTCTCACTCTATCTCACACTCTTACGCTTTTTCGCGGGAAAAGGGTTTTAAAACCACGCACAAACCCTTACCGGGGGGGGGGAGGGGGGCCATCCTCATAATACACCTGCCCTTCCCCAAGGTTGCTAGGCTGGGCTGTGTAAATGGCCTAATATTTTAATTCCTGTGCAAACTGTAGGCCTACCTCTATGGAATCCCCTCATATTAGGCCTATTGTTCATTCTCCACATGCTCAAAATGCATTTCATGATTGCCCTGTAGGCCTATTTATAACCAGTGTCAATACATTTGAATCTAGCTCTACCTCTCCTACATTACACGAATCACATGCCAGAATATTTGTATATTTATTGTCATGGTCAGCATTAAAAATTTACTTTTGGTCTCACAGAATCCAAAACACTACAGATGCGCTCAAGGTTGGCACTGAGCTCGTGGCTCATACCACTCATCCTACAGAAATGAACCTCTTACGACTATGCGTCTCGCTCTTTGTAGGATCAGGACACCTCTTCCTCCCCTGCCTTAGATCCTCACCTAGATGTTGCAGCATCTAGGCTATTTTTTTCTCCACAAGCCTTTCCGTTTCCTGCGCACCTTGCATTGCATATGCATCAACATTTATTATTAAAGATTCCTTCCGAAATGCAGAATCACGTTCGTGCTGGAAAGACCAGGTTTGATCAGGCCACATTTGAATAGCCTGAAGAACGTGGCGGGCCTCAACGCCATGGTGTTGCTTGCGCTGTTGTTCTCGACGTTATTATTCCCAATTAGCTTGACATCGCGCTGGCGTGCGTGCTGCTGATGGGAGCTACCCAAATTGGTTTATTTTTTGCCGTGTAGCCCTATTTAACTGTCATCAATGAATGCACAAAAGAGACTATGGCATTTGCGATATGGGGCTACAGCTGTTTTAGAATCGCATCTATGCAGTAACGATGAACTCGGAATGACTGTAGCATCTCGTCAACTGCTAACGTAGCACCGGAAATCTACTTCTCATGTCTCTCACTTCCCTCTATGGACGTTTAACTAATTAAGCGGCCTCCATAGAAAAAATGAATCGCGCATACGTGGAACCACTCAACGCTATTTGTAGCTATCAGGCGTCTTAACCACATATCACCCATGGGCTCATGAAAGTCCCAGTGAAAGACCTTGCATGCACGAGGAAGGAACAGCAGTCTGCGTGCGCGCGCTCTCATACACCCACTTCCGAGAGCTCGAGAGGGGCTGGGGAAAACGGCCCAGACAGAGCTCTTCACGCATCTAGAACTACTAATAACAGCAGACCTTAAGATGATTTCAAGGCTGAAATTTATAACGAGTAACGACCGTTACGGCAGCGCAGTAACTGTAATTAAATTACTAGACAATTTAAAGAGTAATGCCCCGTTACGTTCCACTACAACACCTGTAAAATATATATCAGTGGTAAGTCATGATAACTTACATTATTAATTTATTCTCCTATACACAATGGCAACATCATGGTTATATTTGAAATTTTAAGTTTACCAGCTGCCTCAGAGTTCCAACTTAATGAAAATCCTTATTGTAAGTTCAATTGCAATTCAAAGCTTCACACTACTTACAATAAGGATTTAAATTAACTTGGAATTCTGAGGCAGCTGGTATTTTTTTACAGTGTACGTTAGTGCCAAAAGTAATTAAATGACGTAACGACGTTACTTTGTAATGCGTTACCCCCAACACTGGCGGTTACCATAGTTACCTTCTATGGGCTTGGGTAGGAAGTGTGCGGTTAGTTACCATAGTTACCTTCTATGGGCTTGGGCAGGAAGTATGGCGGTTACCATAGTTACCTTCTATTGGGCTTGGGTCATGGAAAGTGTGGTGCGGTTACCATAGTTACTCTTCTAATGGGCTTGGGCAGGAAGTGCGCCGGCGGGGCCCTTGGTCTTCTTGACGCCGGTTTATTTTGCCCTTCATAGTCCTGTCCGTCCTTGCTTGAGCCCGAGGAAACTCAGGCCCTGCCGCCTCTCGCTCCTGCTTGCCTCGATATAGAGCCAGCGACGAGTAGATCACGTAGTAGTTCTCAAACACACTCTCCTTAAACTTACACTCCGCCGTAAACAGCTCCTGGATATGGGGGGAGGGGAGGGAGGAGACACACACACACACACATACACACACACAGACACACACACACACACATGCACACACACACATGCATGCACACACACACGCACACACATACACACACACACACAGAAACACACACACACACAAACGCACACACACATGCATGCACGACACACACACACACATATACTCACAACACACACAATCACACACAACACATTAGCTACAGCCAATGCACGATTTAGATCAGTGTTTCTCAATCGGGGATGCCGTGGCACCTCTAGGGTGCCGCAGCATACACCCCTCAGGGGTGCCACGGAAACGGGACTGATGGTATGTGATTGTTTACTGACCTAAGTAAATAAATCTCCTCATCTGACTTCTCCTCCCTCCTCCACTACCTCCAGTACCCTCATACCATCCCTCTCTCGAGAGCAAAATCACTCATATTTGGCCTACACACACTCTAACACTCACTAAATTCTACAATGCTCTAAGTCACTCTGTGGAATCTTTCACAATAAAGTGTATTTAGGTCGCCCCAGTATGGCCTACACATAGCCTGTCAGAGATAAAGATGTAACTTCGCTTGTGTGACGTTTCCAGATGTGTTACTTTTCTAAGCTTGTGTGGTATCAGATGCGATGCTATGTTACGGCTTGTTGGTTTGGGGTGCCGTGGCATTTTTCATGAGTTGAAAGGGTTCCTCTAGTAAGAGAGATAAAATTGTCTGATGAAGGGCATGCTGCCCGAAACGTCACATTAAAAAGAACAATGGGAGCTTGGTGTCGCAGACTTTTCATTCAGTTTTTTCATTGAAAGAGGGTCTCATCGCATATAATATGAAAGCAGTTGAGAAAACACTGAATTTTAAGAATGAACTTTGTCGGTAGTTAGCCCAATTCCTATCCTTCTATATGAGATACCAGTCTTTATGACTAATGCCTTTATGTCAACTGATTAGCTCTCTCTGAAGAAGATGCTAGCCTTTATGTCAACTGTCTGTATGTCAACTGAGTGCTTCTCTCTATAGAAGATGCTAGCCTTTATGTCAACTGTCTGTATGTCAGCTGAGGGGGGGAGCTCTTTCTCTCTAACGGAGAATGGAGCACAGAACACAGATATTGTCTTGTCTACTCTCAAAAACTAGCCTCATTGCTTTTTTTATTTTTTTTTTTTTTTTATGCTGTGAGACGAGAAAACTTCATTGAACTGAGAGAGGGAGAGAGAGAGAGAGAGAGAGAGAGAGAGAGAGAGAGAGAGAGAGAGAGAGAGAGAGAGAGAGGAATAGAGAGAGGAATAGAGAGAGGAATAGAGAGAAATGTGGATGTATCAATATTCTACCAGTTGGGTTGTGGTGAGAGAGAGGGGGATAGAGTGATGTAGATGTAGAGGTGGTATAGATAAATTGTGTTGAGGATAGAGAGAGGGGTGAGAGAGAGGGGGATAGAGAGAGAGGGGGATAGAGAGGGGGATAGCGAGAGGGATAGACAGGGGAAGGTGGAGAGAGGTAGGTAGAGAAAGGAAGGTGGAGGTGTGGAGAGGCACAGCCACCTGTTTTGCCTCCGTCGGCCTCGTTGCCAACGGCAAACCCTCCGCCTGAGAGAGGACCGAACCGAAACTACCACAGATCGGTGGGCGTGTAATTTACCACACACAACACACACACACACACACTACACACATCACACAGACAAACCACACACACACTCACAAAGACACACAAAAACACACAACACAAACACACACACACACACACGACGACAAACACCACACACACACACACAC
>NW_026944933.1:0-15000 GCF_034702125.1 Engraulis encrasicolus
GTACCAACAGAAGCCTTTCAGGGTGGCAGACTAGCCTGGCCAATGTTCTTCAACCAAAGATTTTGGCTCCACACATCGTCTGGCAAAAGCTCTCTCAGTGTTAAGCCAATCAGCAAACAGTTGAGAGTAGTGACGCAGAACTTACCAGCGAAGTCTGTTAACTGATTGGTTAAGGTAACAATATTCACACTTTTGTTTTGTTATTTGTATGCTTTTGCGACGCTATATCGTAACACTCATGCTAATAAAACACAATATGGGTTTTACTTTGAATTCGGAACTCCAATGAATCTAAATGGCAGAGTAAGATCAGACCATCTCCCACCCTCCATGGAGACTGATTCCCCTTTGCTTTTGCAGTAGCATTTGGAGGTATCTGGAGGACTTCATTGTATTGGCAGAGGTATCACCATCACACACCTCTCCTCCTCCCCTTCGAGACAGCACCACCATCACACACAGCAGTTGGCAGACGTGTCAGCAGTTACCAGTGTGTTGGCAGAGGTGTCATCACAGTCTCATGCTTATAGTCCGGCAGCCAAAAGCCAAATATCAGCCGAACCCAGTTTCGTCTGATAAAGTTTTTTTCTTTGCAGTTTGTGGTAGCCTAAGGTGTACCTATTAAGATTCCAGACGATGCCCGGTGATATCCCTTGAGCATTTTCAGATATTGAGCCTTTTATGCTTGATGTGCTGCAGCCATAGATTACAACAGTCTTTGGCTCCCAATTCATGTTATGCTGACCAAATACCCTATACCATACTTATTTTGTGCTTGTTTACATGGTGGGATGTGTATAAGAACAGGTGGTGAGGTATGGACATCAGTGGGGGTGGGGTCATGCATGTTTGGGGGCGGGGCATTCACCCAAAAAGCCTGATTTTCCAAGTCGGAGACACAAAGGCCAACATTTCGCCAAACGTGGCTTTATATCTCATAGTGGGTTGTTTGGTTTTGCTGTTTGTAGGTGTCCAACACTTACCCATCAGGATAAGAGTGGGTGATGTGCCAATTTCAGATATTAACCCTTTCATGTTGATTTCGCTGCAGCCATAGCCCACAAGCTTTTGACAGCTTCATAACTGCACTATGATTAACCATAGAGCATTCTGGGTGGTAGGCCTGCCACATCAAAGTGGAGAAAGTGTCCTCGTACCAAATACATTTTAGACAATTACATAACTAGCTGTTTGTCAAGCAGAAATATGTAACATTTAGGCGAATATTGGTGGTGTCAGCTTAGACATACCCAGAAAGGATTACCGGTACTAATTCAACACAGAATTTCACCATTTCATACATTGCTATTTACTCTTCCTGTGCTGTTGTAACACAAAATAAAAATTGTAAGTAATAATTACATAATTTTTGGCTGATTATTTGTTTGCCTACAAAGTACATAATTTCAGTGGTGGTCGTATTAACATGGAAAGAGATAAAATTAAAAATGTAAATCCACAAAATGACATTGTAATTGACCTTTTACCAGCCCATGCCGCAGGGTGTGACACTGTGGCATCCTATTTTGGTATTGGTAAAGGCTCTGTTATCAAGACCCTAAAAGCTGGATATCACTTGACATCAATTGGTAATGTACTGGCACCATTCCAACAACTTTCCAGTGAGGCCACTAACTTTGTGTCGGCATGTTATGGCATTCCAGACAGTATCAGCATGTCACATACAAGGTTGGTGGTATGGGGAAAAAAGAATAGGAAAGGTCATTTATCTTCACCTAACCTGGCTGCTCTTCCACCAACAACAGAGGCATTTCTTGAGAATGTGAAAAGGGCTCATTTTCAAGCAATATTGTGGAGGACATTGGTTCACACTCCACCTGAACTATCTCCTGAAGCATTTGGATGGAAGAAAGACCCATGCAACAAAGCACTGATACCAATAAGTGTTCCAGAAAAGGTCAAAGTGGCACCAGACTACATTTTACAGATGATCAGATGTGGTTGTAAGAGTAAAAGCCCCTGCAATTCTAAGAAATGTAGCTGTGCTGTAAACAGTGTGCCTTGCACCATTTTCTGTGCATGTTTTCGGCATGGGATGCTGCCGAACCAATGTTGTGTGAGCTTTACTGTGTGTGTGTGTGTGTGTGTGTGTGCGCGTGTAGTATAATGTAGGCTATTGGTGTTTTAGGTGTTAAGGACTCTGTATGTTGTATAGGTGTAGACAGGTCTTTCTGTGCGAATTTAAATGCATGTACATGTCTTATTTGATGGCTTTATGGATTTAAGTGATCATTCAATACCAGTCTGGATACACTGGATGTATGTCATTTCTTTACTCATCTTTTGGAACAGCCAACGACTGCTCACCAGTTACACACTCTGTTGTTCTTTTTTTTTCTTTTACGTTGGCTATTTGTGGTAGGCTACCTACCTGCGATGTTGTCATGTATGTTGATGATGATGTTACAGAAATAAAACACATCACCACCAGGGCCAACCAGAAGCCATGGTTCACAGGAGACGTTCACAGACTGCTGAGGGCCAGAGACAAAGCCTTCAGAGCAGGAGACGTATCTGGCCTAAAAACAGCAAGGGCAAACCTGTCCCAGGGCATCAGGAAAGCAAAAAAGGAATACTCTGACAAAATAACAACACACTTCAAAGACAGCAGAGATGCACAGAGCCTGTGGCAGGGCATACAGGCCATCACAGACTATAAGCCTGCACCACGAAGCTGTGACAACAACACCTCTCTGCTAAACGACCTGAACAGTTTCTTTGCCAGTTTTGAAGCACAAAATGACACTCATCCACAGAAAACACCCCCTCCCCCCCATGATCAACCCCTGTACCTGTCCTCTGCCAGTGTGAAGAGGACACTGGCCACCATCAACCCACGCAAAGCAGCTGGCCCAGACAACATACCTGGCCGAGTGTTGAAGGATTGTGCAGAAGAGCTGAAGGATGTCTTCACAGACATCTTTAACATCTCTCTGGAGCAAGCAGTCATCCCATCACTTTTAAACGCTGCTACCATCATACCTGTGCCGAAGAAATCATCACCATCATGCTTCAATGACTACCGTCCTGTAGCACTGACCCCCATAATCATGAAGTGCTTCGAACGGCTAGTCCTGTCACACATCAAAGCCACCCTACCCCCCACCCTGGACCCCTACCAGTTCGCATACCGAGCCAAGCGATCCACGGAGGATGCAATTTGCTCTGCCCTCCATCCGGCCCTCACCCACTTGGACAATAAAGACTCATATGTGAGAATGCTGTTCATTGACTTCAGTTCAGCATTCAATACCATAATACCACAACAACTCATCAGCAAACTGGACAAACTAGGTTTCAGCACCTCCCTCTGCAACTGGCTGCTGGACTTCCTGATGCAGAGACCACAAGCAGTACGGGTAGGGAATAACACCTCAAGCACCCTGACCCTGAGCACGGGGGCTCCGCAAGGTTGTGTTCTCAGCCCCCTGCTGTTCACGCTGCTGACACATGACTGCACAACGACCCACAGCACCAACCATCTAGTGAAGTTTGCGGATGATACAACACTGGTGGGCCTCATCACTAAGGGCGATGAGACTCACTATAGAGAAGTAGACCTGCTGGCCAGATGGTGCAAAGACAACAACCTCCTGCTGAATGTCAACAAGACCAAGGAGATTGTTGTCAACTTCCAGAGGGTCCAAAAACAACTGCCACCACTGACCATCGACGGTGATGCTGTGGAGAGAGTGAGCAGCACCAAGTTCCTTGGAGTGCACATCAGCGACGACCTCTCTTGGACCACCAACACTACATCACTGGCGAAGAAGGCCCATCAGCGTCTCTACTTCTTGCGCAAACTAAAGAAGGCAAGTGCTACACCCTCCATCATGACAACATTGTACAGAGGAACCATAGAGAGCGTCGTGTCCAGCTGCATCACAGTGTGGGGAGGAAGCTGCACGGAGAAAAACAGGAAGACACTCCAGCGTGTTTTGAACACAGCGAAGAAGATCATTGGAGTACCACTCCCCTCCCTGCAGGACATTTACACCGCACGTCTCACCCGGAAAGCACTGATGATCATCAAAGACACAAGCCACCCAGCACACAAACTGTTCAGCCTCCTGCCCTCTGGAAAGAGGTACAGGCGCCTCCGTTCCCGTACCACCAGGCTTGCGAGCAGCTCGATGCACCAAGCAATCAAGATATTGAACACTCAACCCACTCTTCCTCCACTGTCAGCCTCTAGCCAGCCAGGTCACTGACAACCCCCCCCCCACACACACACACACACACACACCACCATATCTGCGACTGAACATTCCACCTGCACTACTACATCTGTGACTGAACTTTCAACCTGCACTAACTCAAAACATGCACACGCACACACATACACACACGCACACACGCACACACAAGCACACTGCACTTTCTGCACTAAACCCAAACATACACACACTGACACACAACTCATACACACACACACACACACACACACACACAGACGCACACCGCACTTTCTACCTGCACTGAACACACACACACACACACACACACACACACACACACACACACACACACACACACACACACACACACACACACACACACACACACACACACACACACACGCACACACACACTGCTGCTGGTGTACTTGATAGACCCTTTTTTTATTTTTGTTTTTTTATTTTTTTCTTCAAATGCTACTATTACTATGTCAGAACGCTACAAAGGACTTTTAGAAAAAAAAGCACAACAAAATACCTCCTCTTAATGTATGTTCTCTACAAGTCTTCTGTTGTCCAGTCCTGCACTTTAAATGTCTGTATGAGCACTGTCTATGTCCATACTGTCTTATGTCCATGTATGAGTACTGTCTATGTCTATACTGTCTATGTCCTTACCTAGATTAGTCTATGTCTGCATGGGAAAGTAAGAAACGTAATTTCAAATTCTTTGTATGACCAGTGCATGTAAAGAAATTGACAATAAAACCAACTTGACTTGACTTGACTTGACTTGTCATGATGTGATGTTATGCAGGATCTCATAATGCACAATCCGTTCCATACTTTACAGTCTTATTCTAAGCAATGTTGTGAATGTTTTTACTGAGGCATTTGTTTATTTGTCATTCATGACCTGATTTATATAACTAAATGCATAAAAATAGGCTGAAATCGCATTTTTTAGGGTATTAGCAGTATTTTCTCTGTACCTGGATAACAAAAGGAGATAGCCACAATTAACCACAGTAAATATTCTTGTATGTAGGATATTAACAAAATAAAAAAGGAATTTTGAAGCTTGAATTTTCAGGTGGTCAGATTCATTGCATCAAAATATAATGCAAATTAGTGCATATTTAATTAGATAATAGCCTAATTAGCATATTTAAACATAAAATATAGAAAACTTGTAATACATTTTTTTCTCCAATTCATACGAGTAATCATCTGATAAAGTTTCATATTGATATCTGCAAGTTAAAAAAAAAAACCCTATTCACCTACAGTGTCTCGTCTTATTTGTGGGATTGCTGTTATGAAAGGGTTAATTATTACCCCATATTGGGTTTGTTTCAATAAGGGCAGTGTTAAGGCAGTCCAATGTGAATGTTTTTCAGGTAATATAAGCAATTTGGTACATTTTGTAACATTATTCACAGTAATATTAGGTGTCTTTAGTTTTTTGTCATAATTTGCATTTATGGGACAATAAAGGCTCAAAATCTGAAAATGCTCAAGTGATATCACCGGGCATCGTCTGAAATCTTGAAGACTTGCCTAAAATCTATCAGATAAAGCAAAAAAAAGAACTTTATCAAAGAAATCTGGGTTCAACCCCACGGCTCCCGGACTATTAGGGTTCTCTATGTCTTATGTCGTCCTCAGACGAGCCTTCCATCGTTGCTTCCAGTCATCCCGATTCCCCATACATCTTTTTAGTTCACAGGTGCTCTGTGCTCTTTCTTGAGTATGTCCACATATGTTAGTGTGGGGCGTCCTCTTTACCGGCACCCTCGTGATGGTTCCCACAGCACCAGTTTGCTGACTGGAAGGTCCTAGTGCCTTTGGTTAGTTTAAGCTTTAAACGTTGGGTGCATCCCAATATGTGACCTTGCCTCCTCCACTTGCCTCCTCCACTTGCTTCTCGTCATGATGACATCACTGACAACAGCATTATACAGTATTTCAATATCTTGCAAAAGCTCAATTGTGAAGTCTTTTTCTCATTTGCAATTGGGATGGTGAATGAAAAACAGTCCCTCAAAAGTTGTTGTGGCGAGGCTGACAGCTGGGAAACTTTATCATTTTCTCCACGGAGGAGGGGCCAGGAGGCGGGACGAGGAGACAAGCACAAGTGGAGGAGGCAAGGACACATATTGGGATGCACCCCTAAATGCATGTCACGGCTGCAGATGGGTCCGGTTTCCTGTGTTTGTCCCTCTCCAGCCAGCTGATAATATCCCGGGAGTGGCTTAATGTAACTGGAAGCACTCAGAGTCATGGAGATATTTAGACAGGCTGTGCCCTCCTAGTGACGCAACACTTTCAGCGTTGCTACTAGTCAGGTCAAGAGCAATGCATGTACTTTCTGAGTTCCCGAAAATACGGGAACTCCTCCCACTTTGTCGGTAAGCAAACAACCATAAGCAAACCAAGGGATGTGGGTCAACCATGCCGTTTGGGAAATGTTTGTTGTTATGCTCTTGGTCAGACCAAGTCTCTAAGAGATTTGAACGTCGATGATAATCAGGCTAATCCCATTGACCTCTGTGTTCCATTATTTTTACACTAAGATGGCGGCTCATGGACCTTTTACCGATCGCCATTGACATAGTTCCAAAATAGATGCAATCGCACTATTGGTTGGCGCCTGCAATGTCAGTAATCAAACCAGCAACCACCACAACTTCCTGACAACCACCACAACTCCCTGACAACCACCACAACTCCATGACAACCACCACAACTCCATGACAACCACCACAACTCCCTGAAAACTCCCTGGCAACTCCCTGGTCTTGACTGCCCCCCAGTGCAGTATTTGTAGATTTCAGGGGAGATCTCAGTAGATCTCTCAGTACATCTCTCTACATCTCTCCACATCTCATCTCTCCACATCTCTCCACATCTCTCTACATCTCTCCACATCTCTCCACATCTCTCTACATCTCTCCACATCTCTCTACATCTCATCTCTCCACATCTCTCTACATTTCTCCACATCTCTCCACATCTCTCTCTACATCTCTCTACATCTCTCTACATCTCATCTCTCCGCATCTCTCTACATCTCTCTCTACATCTCTCTCCACATCTCTCCACATCTCTCTCTACATCTCTCTACATCTCTCTACATCTCTCTACATCTCTCTCCACATCTCATCTCTCCACATCTCATCTCTCTACATCTCTCCACATCTCTCCACATCTCTCTACATCTCCACATCTCTCCACATCTCTCCACATCTCTCTACATCTCCACATCTCTCCACATCTCTCCACATCTCTCCACATCTCTCCACATCTCTCCACATCTCTCCACATCTCTCCACATCTCTCTACATCTCTCTACATCTCATCTCTCCACATCTCTCCACATCTCTCCACATCTCTCCACATCTCTCCACATCTCTCTACATCTCTCCACATCTCTCCACATCTCATCTCTCCACATCTCTCCACATCTCTCTACATCTCATCTCTCCACATCTCATCTCTCCACATCTCATCTCTCCACATCTCTCCACATCTCATCTCTCCACATCTCATCTCTCCACATCTCTCCTCATCTCTCTACATCTCTCCACATCTCTCTACATCTCATCTCTCTACATCTCTCCACATCTCTCCACATCTCATCTCTCTACATCTCTCCACATCTCATCTCTCCACATCTCTCCACATCTCTCCACATCTCATCTCTCCACATCTCTCTACATCTCTCTACATCTCTCCACATCTCTCTACATCTCTCCACATCTCTCCACATCTCTCCACATCTCATCTCTCTACATCTCTCTACATCTCTCTACATCTCATCTCTCCACATCTCTCCACATCTCTCCACATCTCTCCACATCTCTCTACATCTCTCTACATCTCTCTACATCTCATCTCTCCACATCTCATCTCTCCACATCTCATCTCTCCACATCTCTCCACATCTCTCCACATCTCATCTCTCCACATCTCATCTCTCCACATCTCTCTCCACATCTCATCCCTCTACATCTCTCCACATCTCTCTACATCTCATCTCTCCACATCTCATCTCTCTACATCTCTCTCCGCATCTCTCTACATCTCATCTCTCTACATCTCTCTACATCTCTCTACATCTCATCTCTCCACATCTCTCTACATCTCATCTCTCCACATCTCTCCACATCTCTCCACATCTCTCCACATCTCTCCACATCTCTCTACATCTCATCTCTCCACATCTCTCCACATCTCATCTCTCCACATCTCTCCACATCTCTCCACATCTCATCTCTCCACATCTCTCTACATCTCTCCACATCTCTCTACATCTCATCTCTCCACATCTCTCTACATCTCATCTCTCCACATCTCTCCACATCTCATCTCTCTACATCTCATCTCTCCACATCTCTCTACATCTCATCTCTCTACATCTCATCTCTCTCTACATCTCTCCACATCTCTCCACATCTCTCCACATCTCTCCACATCTCTCCACATCTCTCCACATCTCTCCACATCTCTCCACATCTCATCTCTCTACATCTCTCCACATCTCTCCACATCTCTCCACATCTCTCCACATCTCTCCACATCTCTCTCTACATCTCTCTACATCTCTCTACATCTCATCTCTCCACATCTCTCCACATCTCTCCACATCTCTCCACATCTCTCTACATCTCTCCACATCTCTCTACATCTCTCTACATCTCATCTCTCCACATCTCTCTACATCTCTCCACATCTCTCTACATCTCATCTCTCCACATCTCTCTACATCTCTCCACATCTCTCCACATCTCTCCACATCTCTCCACATCTCTCCACATCTCTCTACATTTCTCCACATCTCTCCACATCTCTCTCTACATCTCTCTACATCTCTCTACATCTCATCTCTCCGCATCTCTCTACATCTCATCTCTCTACATCTCATCTCTCCACATCTCTCTACATCTCATCTCTCCACATCTCATCTCTCCACATCTCATCTCTCCACATCTCTCCACATCTCTCCACATCTCATCTCTCCACATCTCTCCACATCTCTCCACATCTCTCTACATCTCTCTACATCTCTCTACATCTCTCCACATCTCTCCACATCTCTCCACATCTCTCTACATCTCATCTCTCTACATCTCTCCACATCTCTCTACATCTCTCTACATCTCATCTCTCCACATCTCTCCACATCTCTCCACATCTCTCCACATCTCTCTACATCTCTCCACATCTCTCCACATCTCTCCACATCTCTCCACATCTCTCCACATCTCTCCACATCTCTCCACATCTCATCTCTCTACATCTCTCCACATCTCTCCACATCTCTCTCTACATCTCATCTCTCCACATCTCTCCACATCTCTCTACATCTCATCTCTCCACATCTCTCCACATCTCTCTCTCCACATCTCTCTACATCTCTCCACATCTCTCTTCATCTCTCCACATCTCTCTACATCTCTCTACATCTCATCTCTCTACATCTCATCTCTCCACATCTCTCTACATCTCTCCACATCTCTCCACATCTCTCCACATCTCTCCACATCTCATCTCTCCACATCTCTCCACATCACTCTACATCTCTCTACATCTCATCTCTCCACATCTCATCTCTCTACATCTCTCCACATCTCTCCACATCTCATCCCTCTACATCTCTCCACATCTCTCCACATCTCTCCACATCTCATCTCTCCACATCTCTCTCTACATCTCTCTACATCTCATCTCTCTACATCTCTCTACATCTCTCTACATCTCTCTACATCTCATCTCTCCACATCTCTCTACATCTCTCCACATCTCTGCTCATCTCCTCATCTCTCTACATCTCTCTACATCTCCACATCTCATCTCTCCACATCTCTCTACATCTCTCCACATCTCATCTCTCTACATCTCTCCACATCTCTCTACATCTTTCTCCACATCTCTCCACATCTCTTTACATCTCTCCACATCTCATCTCTTCACATCTCTCCATATCTCTCCACATCTCTCCTTATCTCTCCATATCTCCACATCTCTCCACATCTCTGCTCATCTCCACATCTCTCCACATCTCATCTCTCTACATCTCTCTACATCTCATCTCTCCACATCTCTCCACATCTCTCCACATCTCTTTACATCTCTCCACATCTCTCTACATCTCTCCACATCTCTCCACATCTCATCTCTCTACATCTCTCCACATCTCATCTCTCTACATCTCTCCACATCTCTCCACATCTCTCTACATCTCCACATCTCTCCACATCTCATCTCTCTACATCTCTCCACATCTCTCCACATCTCTCTACATCTCATCTCTCCACATCTCATCTCTCCACATCTCTCCACATCTCTCCACATCTCATCTCTCCACATCTCATCTCTCTACATCTCATCTCTCTACATCTCTCCACATCTCTCCACATCTCATCTCTCCACATCTCATCTCTCCACATCTCATCTCTCCACATCTCTCCACATCTCTCCACATCTCTCTACATCTCTCCACATCTCATCTCTCCACATCTCTCCACATCTCTCCACATCTCTCCACATCTCATCTCTCCACATCTCTCCACATCTCATCTCTCTACATCTCATCTCTCCACATCTCTCTACATCTCTCTCCACATCTCTCCACATCTCTCCACATCTCTCTACATCTCTCCACATCTCATCTCTCTACATC
This sequence comes from Engraulis encrasicolus, assembly GCF_034702125.1. NCBI lineage: Eukaryota > Metazoa > Chordata > Actinopteri > Clupeiformes > Engraulidae > Engraulis > Engraulis encrasicolus. The sequence continues at coordinate 10,885 of NW_026944933.1, forward strand.
TCTCCACATCTCTCCACATCTCTCTACATCTCTCCACATCTCTCCACATCTCATCTCTCCACATCTCTCTACATCTCTCCACATCTCTCCACATCTCTCCACATCTCTCCACATCTCTCCACATCTCATCTCTCTACATCTCATCTCTCTACATCTCTCCACATCTCTCCACATCTCATCTCTCCACATCTCTCCACATCTCTCCACATCTCTCTACATCTCTCTACATCTCTCCACATCTCTCCACATCTCTCCACATCTCTCTCTACATCTCATCTCTCCACATCTCTCCACATCTCTCTCTACATCTCATCTCTCCACATCTCTCCACATCTCTCCACATCTCTCCACATCTCTCTACATCTCATCTCTCCACATCTCTCCTCATCTCTCCACATCTCTCTACATCTCTCTCTACATCTCTCCACATCTCTCTACATCTCATCTCTTCACATCTCTCCACATCTCTCCACATCTCTCCTCATCTCTCCTCATCTCTCCACATCTCATCTCTCCACATCTCTCCACATCTCTCCACATCTCATCTCTCCACATCTCTCCACATCTCTCCACATCTCTCTACATCTCTCCACATCTCTCCACATCTCTCCACATCTCTCCACATCTCTCCACATCTCTCTACATCTCTCCACATCTCTCTACATCTCTCTACATCTCATCTCTCTACATATCATCTCTCCTCATCTCTCCACATCTCATCTCTCCACATCTCTCCACATCTCTCCACATCTCTCCACATCTCATCTCTCCACATCTCTCTACATCTCTCCACATCTCATCTCTCTACATCTCTCCACATCTCATCTCTCCACATCTCTCCACATCTCTCCACATCTCTCCACATCTCATCTCTCTACATCTCTCCACATCTCATCTCTCTACATCTCTCCACATCTCTCCACATATCTCCACATCTCTCTACATCTCTCCACATCTCTGCTCATCTCCTCATCTCTCTACATCTCTCCACATCTCTGCTCATCTCCTCATCTCTCTACATCTCTCTACATCTCCACATCTCTCCACATCTCTCTACATCTCTCCACATCTCATCTCTCCACATCTCTCCACATCTCTCCACATCTCTCTACATCTCTCCACATCTCATCTCTCCACATCTCTCCACATCTCATCTACTAACCCCAACTCTGATGAAGTTGGGACGTTTGGTAAACAGTGAATAAAATCAAAATGCTATCATTTTCAAAACACTCAATCTATTCATTAGATGGAGAATAGTGAAAAGACAACATATTAAGTGTTAAAACCGAGAAAAAAATATTGTTTTGGGGGACATATGTACTCATTTCTAATTTGAGAAATCCAACACGTCTCAAAAGAGTTGGGACGGGGACAATAAATGGCAGCAAATGTCGAGGAAGACTAAAAACAAAACAAAAGACAGCACTTAACAGTTAAATACATTAACCGATGAGATGATTTTATATAAAAAACAGTGTTAATTCCTATCTTGGACATGATTTCACCAGCTTAAATGGTGGGTGTATTCCTTGTCATGTTTTGCAATGTTTTCCTTTCTGTAGTGCTTACAGTGTGACAGGTCTTGACCAAAAACCCACCATTTTATCACATGCTGGTCCTTATGATGGAGCCAAACTGTTAAAACATAGTAGAGAATGCAATTTGACCTTACTATGTGGCAGTAATCGAAGATCTCCCTTCAAAATATAATGCATGAGTGGCTTTTCATGCTGTTTAAAACCCATTTATACCATTCAGCACTGTATTTAACTCTACAGATGAGTGAGAACATCTTAACCAATGCACTACTGCATCCGCATGCCATCATGGAGGCTGACTTTTGAAGCTAGCACTAACACAAGTTGGATGGTCCATTTTCACTGTAGCACAGGATGTGCAATGCTCTATTATTGTCAAAAAGAATGGACTTCTACAACTTCTGCTGACTTCTGTAAGGAAAGGACACTATTTCAAGTGAGCTCAGGTGCTTAGGAGAATGTTAAACCCCTGTGTCATTTTCATGCATTAAGCATTCTTAATATGGTCAATTTTCAATAGCTCTAGCACTCCAGGAATTAGAGTGAGACTACAGCCAATATATATTTCATGATGTCATGAACCTATACAATGATTTTATTAACAAAAATATGTCTTATATACACTCAATCGTGGTAAATCAAAGGGAATTCAAAAATGTATGTAATAACTATGGTAATTATTCCCTTTGCATCTTTAATTCTGAGTGACTCAGCCTCTCTGTGATGATCTTATACCTGGACACCTATATTGTCCGTCAGTACAATTCATTTTGAAATGTTCTTCTTTGTTGTTTTATCTTATTTGGATGTTTACTAAATTTCACTGATCCCCGTCCCAACTCTTTTGAGACGTGTTGGATTTCTCAAATTAGAAATGAGTACATATGTCCCCCAAAACAATATTTTTTCTCGGTTTTAACCCTATCCAGACCGGGGGGGTGAGCTTAAAGTGCCCGCACCAACTTTGATGTCGTATAACTCCTGAATGACTAAAGCTATGAGTACGAAACTTTGACTTTTCCTAAAATGAAGTTAGCTACAATGTGATACGAAAAGATTTGGTCTATCATTTTTGTTGTTGCCATGGCAACGGTTTTCTGACGGGTAGACCTGCCCAAAAATCACTGATCTAAGTCTCATCATCATCACTTTTCAGATTTTTTTAAATTTTCATTAGCATCAGACACCCTTGTAAACATCCGAAGTTTTCTGATGCACATAATAACCAAAATTGATATGCATTACCCAAGTTAGATGGAAAATACATTAAGGTGACATTTTGGGCAATAAAATCAGGAAATGATGTCATAATGACGTCATAATATCCAATAATGACACCAAACTGATGTCATTCATAGATCCTTGGCTGAAGATCATCCCCTCCAAGTTTGGTGGTCATACGCCTTTCGGTTCCCAAGTTATGAGGGGGGGGTCAAAAGAGCCCCCCCCCCGGTCCCAGGTATGCCAAAAAAGCCCGGTCTGGATAGGGTTAACACTTAATATGTTGTCTTTTCACTATTCTCCATCTAATGAATAGATTGAATGTTTTGAAAATGATAGCATTTTGATTTTATTCACTGTTTACCAAACGTCCCAACTTCATCGGAGTTGGGGTTTGTACATCTCTCCACATCTCTCTACATCTCTCTACATCTGTCAGTACATCTCTCATGCAGCATCTGGGTGAGGCAGACTCATTGGCATTGACACACACACACACACACACACGCACACACACACACACACACACACACACACACACACACACACACACACACACACACACACACACACACACACACACACACACACACACACACACACACACAAGAGTGCTGCTGTCTTGTAGAGCTGCAACATGAAAACACACACAGCTCTAAGCCTGGCTAGCCTGCTTGCAGCACGCTCACACACACGCACACAAACACACACACGCACACATACACACATGTGTATACACGCAGGCAAGCACCTACGAACTGGTTTTTGTGACTTCGACTTAGATGAGGAATTCAGCCTTCGAAAGTGGCGCAAGTCCAACTGGTCGAGCTGGAAAGAAAACCAGGAGAAAAGTGATGACAGGCAACTGTTGCAGACAGACAGACAGAGAGAGAGAAAGGCCGGCAGATAGACAGACAGACAGGCAGGTAGACAAACAGACAGACACAGAGACAGGCAGACGGACAGACAGACAGACAGGTAGACAGATAGACAGAGAGACAGGTAGACAGACAGACAGACAGACGAACAGAGAGACAGGTAGACAGATAGACAGAGACAGGCAGACATAAAAGCAGACAGACAGACACACAGACAGACAGACAGGTAGACAGATGTACAGGCAGACAGATAGGCAGCTACACAGACAGACAGACAGGCAGGCAGACAGACAGACAAACATGCAGGCAGGCAGATAGACAGACAGACAGGTAGGTACACAGACGGACAGAGAGACAGGTAGACAGACACACAGACAGACAGGTAGACAGATGATAGGGCAGACAGACGGACAGACAGACAGACGAACAGGCAGACAGACAGACAGACAGACAGACAGACAGACAGACAGACAGGT